>NC_067221.1:40521930-40816930 GCF_019924925.1 Ctenopharyngodon idella | reverse complement strand
TTTCAAATTTGATGCCTGCTACAGGTCTCAAAATAGTTGGGACAGGGGCATGTTTACCATGATGTAGCATCTCCTCTTCTTTTCAAAACAGATTGAAGATGTCTGGGCATCGAGGTTATGAGTTTCTGGAGTTTTGGTGTTGGAATTTGGTCCCATTCTTGCCTGATATAGGTTTCCAGCTGCTGAAGAGTTTGTGGTCGTCTTTGACATATTTTTCATTTAATTATGCGGCAAATGTTCTCTATAGATGAAAGATCTGGACTGCAGGCAGGCCAATTCAGCAGCCGGACTCTTCTATGGCGAAGCCATGCTGTTGTAATAGCTGCAGTATATGGTTTTGCATTGTTCTGCTGAAATACACAAGGCCTTCCCTGAAACAGATGTTGTCTGGAAACCTTTATATACCTTTCAGCATTCATAGTGCCTTCCAAAACATGCAAGCTGCCCATACCGTATGCACTTATGCACCCCCATGCCATCAGAGATGGCATTTTGAACTGAACCCTGATAACACGCTGAAAGGTCTCCCTCCTCTTTAGCCCGGAGGACACGGCGTCCGTGATTTCCATCAAGAATGTCAAATTTGGACTCGTCTGACCATAGAACACTTTTCCACTTTGAAACAGTCCATTTTACATGAGCCTTGGCCCACAGGACACGACGGCGCTTCTGGACCATGTTCACATATGGCTTCCTTTTTGCATGATTGAGCTTTAATTGGCATCTGCAGATGGCACGGCGGATTGTGTTTACCGACAGTGGTTTCTGGAAGTATTCCTGGGCCCATTTAGTAATGTCATTGACACAATCATGCCGATGAGTGATGCAGTGTCGTCTGAGGGCCCGAAGACCACGGGCATCCAATAAAGGTCTTCGGCCTTGTCCCTTATGTACAAAGATTTCTCCAGTTTCTCTGAATCTTTTGATGATGTTATGCACTGTAGATGATGAGATTTGAAAAGCCTTTGCAATTTGACGTTGAGGAACATTGTTTTCCACAATCTTTTTCCACACTCTTTCATAGATTGGAGAGCCTATGCTCATCTTCACTGCTGAGAGACTCTGCCTCTGTAAGACATCCCTTTTATAGCTAATCATGTTACAGACCTGATATCAATTAACTTAATTAGTTGCTAGATGTTCTCCCAGCTGAATCTTTTCAAAATTTTTTGCTTTTTCCGCCATTTGTTACCCCCGTGCCAACTATTTTGAGACCTGTAGCAGGCATCAAATTTGAAATTAGCTCATTTAGTGGATAAAAGTGTAAAATTTCTCAGTTTAAACATTTGTTATGTTATCTGTGTTCTATTGTGAATAAAATATTGGTTCATGTGATTTGAAAGTCTTTTAGTTTTCATTTTATTCAAATTTAAAAAACGTCCCAACCTTTCCGGAATTCGGGTTGTACATGAAAGTTATTATCCAGAAAAAACATAATAAGTGTGTTCAAAACAAATGCATTGGCCAAGCGTTCACCTCTGCGTTTGCAAATTCATGTTCCTGGATGGATATATTTGCTGTCTGTGAACAGGACGAGCTAATCCAGCTTCAGCTTTGAGCGACATCAATCTGTTAGCTTGTGTTTATAGAGATCAATGTCTGCGCTATAAATTTACAGACATGACAGTGTGCATTATAAGACGTTTTGCCGAAAACGACAGTGAAATTCCTGTTGCTTTTCAGTGAAGAGACAGGCCTTGTCATCTAGAGAATGTTCAGGCCAACGTGTTTGAGAAAGCCAAATAAATGATCTATCAACATTGAGACAATGATCCGTCATCGCTGAGAATGCAAACACGAGTGTGTGAGTGTGTGTGTGTGTGCATGCATACAGGATAAATGTGCAGAAACTAATCTATTTCTCACACATGCTGGTTTCTGTTTTGATGAAACAGGTCGGTTGTTGGTAACAGCAGCTTAATGCTGGCGAGACGCTGGGCTCCGTGGCCAGCGCACGGATCCTGCTGCGACCTGCAGCTCGTCTCTTACTCACTCAGAGACTCACGTGTGTCGAGGGCCTGCAGATACACACAGCACGGAGCCATTGTTTCAGATATGTGAATGTGTCTTGTTTACTGAAGGCACAATAAAGCAATTAGCACATGGCCGGACGGCACAGTTCACGTGAGAGAGAGCGAAAGGTGACCTGCACGCACACACACACACACACACACACACACACACACACACACACACACACACACACACACACACACACACACACACACACACACACACATATTTTAAACCTCAGTCTATTCTGTTCTTACATGCCATCTTAAGTCTAAAGAGACAGATAAAAAAGTCCCTGGCTGCGCTGCAACCAAAACAGTTTTTGTTTCCGCTGAAAATATGAAATGACATGGAGACAAATGCATGCTACTAATTCATTACAAATGTTTATACTATAATCATTTAATCATATTTATTTTGTACATGGTACCATGGCAGTACCAAGTTTTGGACATTTACCATGGTAGTTTGTACACAGTACCTTGGTAATATATTTACTATGATAGATACTATGCTATGATGGACATTTACTATGATATTTAACATGTTTTTCAATCATTTACCATATATTTTGTACATGGTACTATGTCAATACCAAGTTTTGGACATTTACCATGGTAGTTTGTGCACAGTACTTTGGTTATACCATATTATTGGACATTTACTATGGTATTTAAGATGTAGAATAATGATAATAATGTTTTTTTTATCATTTACCTTGGTAGTTTGTACACAGTACATTGTGATACCGTATTATTGAACATTTACTATGGTATTTAAGACGTAGAATAACGGTAATAATGTTTTTTTAATCATTTACCATGGTAGTTTGTACACAGTACCTTGGTAATACCATATCATTGGACATTTACTATGGTATTTAAGACGTAGAATAATGGTAATGTTTTTTTTTATCATTTACCATGGTAGTTTGTACACAGTACCTTGGTAATACCATATTTTTGGACATTTACTATGATATTTTGAATGTAGTATAATGGTAATAACATGTTTTTTCTTATCATTTACCATAGTATTTTGTATATGTTGCTATGGTAATACCATTATTTCATTTTTTTTTTTTACAATGTACAATAGGATTTTGGACTTGATAATATGCAGTGTTATTTTAGTGTTATTTATAAACTATTATATTATTTATTAATATTTTGAATTCATATTTTAGTATTTCCAGTTTTCATTTCAGTTAAGTAATGTGCGTTTGTTGTTTATTTTATTTCAGTTTTATTTTATTTTTTTACTTAAACATTTTATTTCAGTCAAAATTATTCAGTACAAATGTATATACTGTAGGAAAAAAATACTTGAAAATACAGTGCGTGCATAATTATTGTGCAAGTTGATTTTCTGATCATATTTTTTTCCAAGCACATTTTACCAATTCCAAACTACATCAATCTTAATAACTACTATTAATTTTGTAATTATGCACACCTGAATATAAGGTTTCCAGCCTTCATGAATAATTATATATCACTTATAAATGATTAAATACAAAATTAATAGTAGTTATTAAGATTGATGTGGTTTGGAATTGGTAAAAAGGGCTTGGAAAAAAATATGATCAGAAAATCAACTTGCACCGAGTGTTAATGGTAACCCTCACAAATGTGAACTAACCAAAACTACGTCACGAAGCGCAATGCAACTCGACCGCAGTTGAGAGTTAAAAGCGTGTTTAGTGCGCTCTCGGTGTACTCTGGCATGGGCTTGCAGCATTTATTGAGAATAAAGTAGACTCTCTGAAATAAGTAAACATGTAATTAGCTCTTTTAAAAAACAAGACGGACTTGTTGTACGGTCACAGCTGGTTCTGACAGCAGTAAACCTCAATGCACAGCACGATCTGATTAAAACACCCTGCAGTATCAGCACTGACCCCACCGGTTCACTGTTATAATGCATGATAAACATCAGCCACGGTTCACAAGAACTTTATGACAGAGAAACACAGTTAAATGAGCGAGAGTCAGAAGGCCAGCCGGCCACAATATGCGTCACTCACGAGTGTTTTACATTAGGCCATAAACACTAAAAATGTACCTCTCACAAACACAAAGTGGACGGATAAATGATAAAAATGTGTGAACGTGATTCATCAGATCAAGTGTCGTATTTCTCACAATCTCTGCACTAACATCACTTTATTAAAGCCTCAATGTCTTTGACATGATTTTCTTACTCTGTATTATTGTCTTGTTTTATAGTACAAAAATATCTAAACATTTTAAATCAAGAGATGCCAAATGACCTACGATATTAAGTCCTGTTTTTCCTTAAAAATGTACCAAAATTTAGTGCGTTTTTGTTGGAAACAAGAAATAAAGAAAACATATGTACTGGAAAAACTGCAAGAAAAATATCTGCCAATGGGGTCAAAAAATAAACTTGTTTTCCCTTTGAATTAATTTTTCTGACCCCCTTGGCAGATATTTTTTCTTGCTTTAAGCATAAACTAACACCGCTCAGTGTTCATAAGGGAACCACCAGCAGGGTGTTAACGTAAAACCGAAGTTAATTAGGTACTTAAGTGACTAATTGAGTGATGATTGTTTGATTATTGAAGACACCTGATGATAACGAACAGAATCACTGAAGGAAAGAGAAACTCAAGAACTAGAACTGACTTCTAGCCACAGCCTTAGATGAAATCAACTGAAAAGACATTAAATCTCTCTTATTACAAACGAGACTGACTTTATTTCTGTCATTCGTCTACAGTTCTTTTTGAGAATTAACAGAAGTTTAGATGTTGATGTTTTATTGAAAATGTTTGGTCACCATTATGCTGATCAGTGTTTCATTTAGTTGGGTAGTTTGACTCTTGACTTTTTATGTCAGTTTGTGGTCTTTGTTAAAACATAATTTGTTGCAAAGGAAGCCATAAACAAAGACAATCAGATGATAAAATTTTAATCATTGTCAAATGATTGATTAATCTCATAACTGACCAAAAGTAGTGCACACATCAGACATTCCGAATTTTGATTTTTAAATACATTGTGGGAAAAATAGTTTTTAGATACACACAGACATACAGAATCAGCATATGAATCTCAACAATGGTGACATATTTTATGCCACAATGCATGCTGGGAGTCATGAGTTTTATGCTATGGTGGCTCCCAGCATGCATTGCGGTATGAAGCATGTCATCAGTTGTAGTTCTTGAGTTCCTCTTTCCTTCAGTGATTCTGCTCGTTATCATCAGGTGTCTTCAGTAATCGAACAATCATCACTCAATTAATCACTTAATTATATAATTGACTCTAACACTGCTTTCGGTGTTACTTTAACACCCTACTGGTGGTTCCCATATGAACACAGTGCGATTTTAATTTAACACGAGGGAATTTACTGTGTACATTTTTCAGAAAACAATACTTAAAGGATTAATTCACTTTCAAATGAAAATTACCCTGAGCTTTACTCACCCTCAAGCCATCCTAGATGACTTTCTTCTTTCTGATGAATACAATCAGAGAAATATTAATAAATATCCTGACACATCTGAGCTTTATAATGGCTGTGAACAGGATCAACGAGTATGAGCTGAAGAAAGTGCTTCCATCCACATCCATCCATCATAAACATACTCCACACGGCTCCAGGTGGTTAATAAAGGCTTTCTGAAATGAAGCAATGCGTTTGTGTAAAAAAAAAAATCCATATTTAACAAGTTATGAAGTAAAATATCTAGCTTCCGCCAGACCGTCTTCCGTATTCAACTTACGAATCAACTTTCTTCGTTACTTGAATATGGAAGGCGGTCTGGCAGAAGCTAGATATTTTACATCATAACTTGTTAAATATAATTTTTTTTTTTTTTTTTTTTTTTTTTACATAAACACATCTCTTTACTTCAGAAGGCCTTTATTAACCCCTCAGAGCCATGTAAAGTACATTATAAAGCTCAGACGCATCAGGATATTTATTAATATAACTCCGATTGTGTTCATCAGAAAGAAGAAAGTCATATACACCTAGGATGGCTTGAGGGTGAGTGAAGCTTGGGGTAATTTTCATTTGAAAGTGAACTAATCCTTTAATATCTTTAGCAATTTTGCTTCTGAAGTAAATGCAAACAAAGCAACAATACCAAGTAACTAATGTTTTTTTTTCTTTCAGTGAATCAGCTGGTGTTTTGATGATTTTAAGAGGATGCTTTGATATTTTTTAATCTAATGCACTGACATACAGTCATTTTTAAGTGTCTGAATGATTAGTAATTTATGACTGTTTAATCTAAATAAAATCCCTGTGCTTAACCAAAGTTAGCATAAAACACTTTCAATCTAATCCATGCACAAAAGAGCAAAGAAGCTCCATTCATAATGAGTTTTATAATTCATAATCTCATTCATGATCTCTGTTTGTGATATCACAATAGTGGTGTTATCTCTCTGGTCACACGCACAGATTTCAGAACACAATGAGTGGACACGGGCTGTATTTATCTTTGTGATCTCAGTTTTGCTAAAAATATCCATGCATGACTTTAGTGATGTCTGTGGATGATTAGTGTGTTTTTGAGCAGGTGAATCACTTCTGCCTTCCTCACATTGCTGAAGAGATTATAATCACACTTTCTCTGATTGTCGTTGAGCGTTCCCACGATCAGAAGTTGTGTTTTTCTTTTTCAGTGTTGTCAGGCATGTCTGTCACATGCTAATGAATAAGCTGCCGTCCATGTGTTTTCTGTCTTTAGATGAAAACAAGGGAATCTGCATTCCTTCAGTCTCTCTGAAGAGCCTCACACTCCCAGCAGGACTTCGGATGGATCTCTGTTCGTTATAGCAATGACAGGTTTTGATCAATGAAAATCACAAATAAAATCTCTTCTATATTTCAGCTGTTTCTCCTAGACAGCAATGAGATTAAATACCCCTATTATGCTATTTTAAAGGTTACAATTTTGTTTTAGAGTCTTCTACAACAGATTTATATGCATCCATGGTCAAAAAACACTTTAATTTTCTCATAATATTCATTGCAGCATCAGCTCTTTTCTCACAGTGTCTGAAACGGGTTCGTTCAAGAATTCAGTCTCTCTAAACCCCGCCTTTCTGAAAGCTGCTGCTCTGATTGGTCAGATGGCCGTAAAATAATGAATAATGTTCTAATGGAGTAAACAAGTAATATTAACAGTAAAATAATGACAAAAAGTAAAATGCCAGTGCAAGAAAGTACCAATCAACCCATTGTAACAGTAGTATAACACACGATTCAAAGGTAAATCAAGACTCTTTTATAAGAAAGGAGTAACAACTAGACATTAACATAAATATATATACTGGACAAAGAAAAGAGGAAACACAGGGCTTATAAACATTAACAGAGGGTTAGATGTTGATTTTTTATTGAAAATGTTTGGTCACCATTATGATGATCAGTATTTCATTTAGTTGGGTAGTTTGACTCTTGACTTTTTATGTCAGTTTGTGGTATTTGTGTGTGTTTGTTAAAACATAATTTGTTGCAAAGGAAGCCATAAACAAAGACAATCAGATTATAAAGTTTTAATCATTGTAAAATGATTTATTTATCTTATAACTGACCAAAAAGTAGTGCACAAATCAGACATTCCGAATTTTGATTTTTAAATACATTGTGGGAAAATGTTTTTAGATACACACAGACATACAGAATCAGCATATGATTCTCAACAATAGTGACATACTTTATGCCGCAATGCATGCTGGGAGTCATGAGTTTTATACTATGGTGGCTCCCAGCATGCACTGCGGTATGAAGCGTGTCATTAGCGATTCTGTTCGTTATCATCAGGTGTCTTCAGTAATCGAACAATCATCACTCAATTAATCACTTAATTATATAATTAACTCTGAAAACACTCTGAAAATTAGGTCAAAAGCACTTTACTTTTCTCATAATATTCATTGCAGCATCAGCTCTTTTCTCAAAGTGTCTGAAACGGGTTCGTTCAAGAATTCAATCTCTCTAAACCCCGCCTTTCTGAGAGCTGCTCTGCTCTGATTGGTCAGATGGCTGTAAAATAATGAATAATGTTCTAATGGAGTAAACAAGTAATTTTAACAGTAAAATAATGACAAAAAGTAAAATGCCAGTGCAAGAAAGTACCAATCAACCCATTGTAACAGTAGTATAACACACGATTCAAAGGTAAATCAAGACTCTTTTATAAGAAAGGAGTAACAACTACACATTAACATTAATATACATACTGGACAAAGAAAAGAGGAAACACAGGGCTTATAAACATGAGGAAACGCAATCGGAATGAAACAGAACAGGTGTGTGGGACTAATTAACAAACAAGGAAACTAACTAGGTAAACAGGAACAGATCAGAGTGAAAATGAAACCAAAAGTGAACATAATCATTACATTAATTGCCATTAATTAATTAATTAAGGCAAGATATACTCATGGTCAATTTTAAGTCACTTCTATATAGTGTGTTATTTTGGATTAATGGAAGGAAAACACTGAAAATACACATTGAGGTGTTTATTTTATTGCGTCCATTTTGGATTTGTCAACAAAATGAAACAAGAATTTTAACCTTGGCTTACATAATGGCTCATTTGCATATTTAACATAACATTTCAGAAAACTTGCAACACAAAACCATTTAGCAATTCTTAATGCAAGTAATCAGCTGGGGAAGTATGGTAGTGAGATCGATTATTTATATTTTTACGTCACAATTAAACAAGAAAATGTTTGCATAGAGAGCGCCGTAAAACTCAGTATTGGTGTTGAGAATATATCAGAACAGCAGCTTTTTTTTCTTGTTTTTTGAAGCATTTTTCACATAGTGACTTAAGCTGCAGTTAACCTAGTTCTCACTGGGCTTGTGCTTTTGAGATCAGCAGTGTTTCTTCACAAACCCCTCCGGTCTGTGTCCTGCCGTGGGTTTTGCTCACTATTGTTTAGGACGTCCATCAATGTCTAAATCATGTTAATTGTAGGGAGGGGTGGGTCTGTATACTGTAATTTGAAAGGAATACGTGCTTTATTTAGAGAAAATGGTGGTTAGGGGGCAAATGTACAGTAATGCAGGACTCTTTCCTCTGATTGGCTGCGTTTGTGCGAAGATCCCGGTTCTTCCCGCTGGTGCTGACCGGCTCCTGTGATGTGGCTGACCGCGCGGGGTAGATGTGGGCCCAGAACCGGCCCTGATGACGGGTTGCGATGTGTTCCCTGACCCAGACCATAACACACAGCTTTTGCCCGCCGGAAGAAAATTACAGCCCTGCAGGAATGTTGCAAGTGTTATTATTTTTCCGTCTTATAAAACGCTGGAAGATGTTTCCGTCGTGCCCGAAAATGAGACGTTTTTTAAGCATTGGGGTTAAACTCGCCCTGGAGAAATGCTTAGCGAGTCAGACATGTTAACGCAAAGCCATGTCTGGTTTGATTTGACAGCGATTTCTTTTTTCCTCTCTCTGACCAGCAAGTCACAATAAACACACTGTAAAAAAATATTGGTGCAATTAGCTATCACAATTTAAAGATTTGCATTTGAATAACTTTCCCGGATTTAACTTGATGAGATAATTCAAATATCCAAGTTATCCAACTTAATACAACTTCAAAAGATAGTTTTTTTTACAGTGCAGTGAATTAGTTTTAAAAGGACAGATAAATAAAGTAGGCAATATTAAAAAGTGAATATAAATAATAATAAAAATAATATTAAAATGTATAGTGAAATATTTATTTTTTAATTAATTTATACATTAATTTATGAATGTATTCACAAATAAGTTTATTTATTTATAAATACACTTATCATTTCAAAATACTTAGATGTACACATACTGTACTTTGCAGCAAGGTTTGACTTGACAAAATAAAAACTTTATTATAATGAAGTACTAATTTTAAATGGACAGAGAGGGCATGGTTTGCTAAAAGAAATTGCCAGAGACGTGACAGCAAAAATAAAGGAAAAAAGAGCAGGGAGAAAACAAGAAATGTTTGATTTGTCTGAAGAAAAGTGTTTGCATCTGCTCACACTCTAAAAAAATGCTGGGTTAAAAACAACCCAAGTTGGGTTGAAAATGGACAAACCCAGTGATTGAGTTGTTTTAACCCACCGTTTGGGTTGTTTTAACCCAGCGAATGGATTGTTTTAACCCAGCGATTGGGTTGTTTTAACTGACCAATTGGATTGTTTTAACCGAGCGAATGGGTTAAGCGATTGGGTTGTTTTAACCCAGCGAATGGGTTGTTTTAACTGACCAATTGGATTGTTTTAACCCAGCGAATGGATTGTTTTAACCCAGCGAATGGATTGTTTTAACCCAGCGAATGGGTTGTTTTAACCCAGCGATTGGGTTGTTTTAACTGACCAATTGGATTGTTTTAACCCAGCGAATGGGTTGTTTTAACCCAGCGAATAGATTGTTTTAACCCAGCGAATAGGTTGTTTTAACCCAGCGAATGGGCTGTTTTAACCCACCATTTGGGTTGTTTTAACTGACCAATTGGATTGTTTTAACCGAGCGAATGGGTTAAGCGATTGGGTTGTTTTAACCCAGCGAATGGGTTGTTTTAACTGACCAATTGGATTGTTTTAACCCAGCGAATGGGTTAAGCGATTGGGTTGTTTTAACCCAGCGAATGGGTTGTTTTAACTGACCAATTGGATTGTTTTAACCCAGCGAATGGATTGTTTTAACCCAGCGAATGGATTGTTTTAACCCAGCGAATGGGTTGTTTTAACCCAGCGATTGGGTTGTTTTAACTGACCAATTGGATTGTTTTAACCCAGCGAATGGGTTGTTTTAACCCAGCGAATAGATTGTTTTAACCCAGCGAATAGGTTGTTTTAACCCAGCGAATGGGCTGTTTTAACCCACCATTTGGGTTGTTTTAACTGACCAATTGGATTGTTTTAACCGAGCGAATGGGTTAAGCGATTGGGTTGTTTTAACCCAGCGAATGGGTTGTTTTAACTGACCAATTGGATTGTTTTAACCCAGCGAATGGATTGTTTTAACCCAGCGATTGGGTTGTTTTAACTGACCAATTGGATTGTTTTAACCCAGCGAATGGGTTAAGCGATTGGGTTGTTTTAACCCAGCGAATGGGTTGTTTTAACCCAGCGAATGGGCTGTTTTAACCCAGAGATTGGGTTGTTTTAACCCAGCGATTGGGTTGTTTTAACCCAGCGAATGGGTTGTTTTAACCCAGCGAATGGATTGTTTTAACCACCGATTGGGTTGTTTTAACCCAGCAATTGGGTTGTTTTAACCAGTGATTGGGTTGTTTTAACCCAGCAATTGGGTTGTTTTAACCAGTGATTGGGTTGTTTTAACCCAGTGAATGGATTGTTTTAACCCAGCGAATGGGTTGTTTTAACCCAGCGAATGGGTTGTTTTAACCACCGATTGGGTTGTTTTAACCCAGCGAATGGGTTGTTTTAACCACAGATTGGGTTATTTTAACCCAGTGAATGGATTGTTTTAACCCAGCGATTGGGTTGTTTTAACCCAGCGAATGGGTTGTTTTAACCCAGCGAATGGGTTGTTTTAACCACCGATTGGGTTGTTTTAACCCAGTGAATGGATTGTTTTAACCCAGCGATTGGGTTGTTTTAACCAAAGTCCCTTTAAGACAAGTCATTTCACTCGGCGGCCATCTTTGAAACGCCTCTCGGGCATCCTGGGCATCATGCAGCTCCTATCTCTTTGAATGGGGAAACATCAAATTCTCCAAAGCTGTTTGCCAAGCTTTTGATTAAATTTCATATTTGAAATCACCAATGAAATCTGACAACAACTGTCTCATAATTTTTTTTTCCAAACGCTCAAATCATGACAAAAAAACAGTATTTAGGCTGGATCAAGCTAATGTGGATGCGCAGTCCTAAATGCGCGTCTCTTGTGCCTCATTTCGGAGGCGCGCATCTGACTGTTTCTATAGAAACCGGTGCATCTAACGGCCGCTGCAGTGACGCGATGACTTTACAGGTCGGCGATTGGCTCTTATTTTGAAGGCGGGACTTATTCCGCCATATTGAACGTTACACTTTCTCCCATTCAAAACAATACGAGTGACATGTCTTGTGTTATTCTATAGTCTTTGTTTTAACCCAGCGAATAGGTTGTTTTAACCCAGCGAATGGGCTGTTTTAACCCAGCGAATGGGTTGTTTTAACCCAGCGATTGGGTTGTTTTAACCCAGCGAATGGATTGTTTTAACCCAGCGAATGGGTTGTTTTAACCCAGTGAATGGGCTGTTTTAACCCAGAGATTGGGTTGTTTTAACCCAGCGATTTGGTTGTTTTAACCCAGCGATTGGGTTGTTTTAACCCAGCGATTGGGTTGTTTTAACCCAGGGATTGGGTTGTTTTAACCCAGCGAATGGATTGTTTTAACCCAGCGAATAGGTTGTTTTAACCCACCGATTGGGTTGTTTTAACTCAGCGATTGGGTTGTTTTAACCCAGCGAATGGATTGTTTTAACCCAGCGAATGGGTTGTTTTAACCCACCGATTGGGTTGTTTTAACCCAGCGATTGGGTTGTTTTAACCCAGGGATTGGGTTGTTTTAACCCAGCGATTGGGTTGTTTTGACCAAGCGGTTGGGTTAAATGTTTGCCCCACCTGCTGGGTAGTTTTATTTAACTCAACTATTGTTTAAAAATTACTGTATTGCTTGCTTAAAATTAATCCAAAGTATGTTGGAATATAACATTTATTAATATGTTTAATACATGAAAATTTATTAATAAGTTTAATGAATAATAATTAAACAAACATGTATTAAATTGCTTATTAATAAATGTTCACCTTTTGATTATTATTGTTGACTCTAGTAATTATGGGTCTGATTTTTAATTTCCAACATATTTTGGGTTCATTTTAAGCCAGTCATACAGTCATTTTTAAACAATAGTTGAGTTAAATAAAACTGCGCAGCACATTGGGCAAACATTTAACCCGACCACTGGGTTAAAACAACCCAATCGCTGGGTTTGTCCATTTTCAACCCAACTTGGGTTGTTTTTAACCCAGCATTTTTTAGTGTGCCTGCAACTAAACTATTAAATAAAATGTACAATGTGATATTTGAGGGTCATACTGTAATAGTATGAGTTTAAATATAATCTTCATCCTGTACGACCCCAAATGTGCCTGATATTTTTGGAGTGGGAATCACAGGTAAATAAAACTAATAGAGGCTCAGTAGCTAAATGTCCTGACCACGAAGGTCAGCAGAGAGTGGAGAGTGTGGTTTGGCTCTGAAAGACTCGCATCTGGGAAATCTCTTTCTCTCTCTCTCTCTCTCTCTCTTAGCCTTTCATTCATTTTATTTCAGTTCAATAAGATACGACAAACTACATTTGTATTGCCAAAGCTTAGCTGCATACAAATAAAATACATATACGCATGTTTTTGAATGTTCTCTCTCTTTGTGAGGCAGCAGACGTGAGTGGCGAGCGAGAGCTGCATGTGAAGCTTCTGTCTCCTCAGGTCTTTGACACCTCAGACAGGAGCTCCGGGGGTCTTTAGAGTCTCAGAGCTCTTGATGACAGATAATCATCTGTATCATCTGAGACTCTAACAGTGCCAGCGGGGGTCCGCAAGAGCAGATAACATCAGATCTACAGGATCAAAGCAGGTGAAACACAGCCTTAGGGGATGATAATCACACACACACACACACACTGAAGCCCTGGCATCCTAATGAGGAGATGAAGGTGTTGATATAATATCAGATATCAAGGATAAAGTAGATATTTTTATATATAGCATAGTGTTGTATGGATACCATCATCACAAACATAAAAAAAAAAAACACTTCAAAGAATACCATGGTTTTCTGCTGCACGTACTGTCATTCAGCAAAGACTAGCTTAAATCAACGTAATCATGTGAAAATATATATATATATATATATATATATATATATATATATATATATATATACTTATTATTATATTATTTATATTTGTATTTAGACTTTTAAATAAAAAGTAATTTTATTATAAAAACAATATAATAAAAAATATATAATATAATTTATATATATATTATTTTTGTAATAAAATTGCTTTTTATGTAAAAGTCTAAATACTAATATAATAACATAATAAATATAATGATATAACATTTTATTTAATAACATTTCATTTTTGTAAATAAGTAATAATTTTATTGTATTTAAAATTGTAAATATAAATAAATATTATAACATTAGTAAGTAATATTTTAATATTTAATTATACTGTATTTTAAAATTATAAATATAAATAAATATAACATTTTATTTAATAACATTTTATTTAATTTTAAGACACGCTCTTTTTAATTTATAATAAAAATATTTATTTGACTATTTAAAAATCTAAATATAATAACATTTTATTTTATTTTACTGTATTTTAAAATTGTAGATATAAATAATTATTATACCATTGTATATAGTAATAATATTTAATTTGACTGTATTTTAAAAATATAAATATTATAATATTTTATTTAATGATACTTCATTTTTCGATTTTTTTTTTTCAAAATTAAACCATAAGCCACTTCAGGCCATGTATTTTTTTTACTGATTAAAAAGTAAAGTGTTTGAAACACTCTTTGCATGTGGTGAAATCAGTGATTCTCATGGTCTTGAGTGTCCTGTTGTTGGTTTATTGAGTTGAGGACGGGGCATTTTGTTCATTACTAGCGACAAAGAAAACTGATATGACTATCCATCTTTTCCAATATAATTTCAGACCAACAATCTCAACACCTCACCCTATTACTGGATACCACGTTTACCCTCTGTTTATTGACCTGAAACATTACCCCATTTACTCTGACTCTTTCTGCTCCTGTCCACCTTCAGTGTGAGCGATTCTGTTACCTGCTCAATCTGACCCTGAGGTCACCTGAGGGCAGGTGTTGAAGGCTTGATCTCAGTGGTCCATCACTGAAGTATCAACACTGCCTCAGATGTTGCTCATGGTGTAGCAGCTCAGATTATTTGATGAGAAATGTTGTATTCATATAGAGATCTCTGACTTTGATTGCAGGAGAAACATCTGAGGAGACTTCAGAAGACCTGAAATATATGGACTGCTTTCATGGTACTTGTTTTGTCCCTTTTTTTGTGAGCTTAATAGTAAAAATAAAATCATACAAGTTTGGAAGTGAGTAAATGATGACATTTTGGGGTGAATTTTCTTTTAATGATCACAAAGTTCAGCATTTTGAAACATGTTTTGTTAAATATCAAATATGATACAATATAGGGTTAAAAGCTGTAATTCAGCAGCAGCAGCAGCAGCAGGTGAGGTGTTTTCTCTCTCTCTCTCTGTTTCTCTGCTCTCCATCTGTTTCCTGTACAAGTCCTCTTCCATCTTCTCACCACAAAACTGCCGAGTTCACTGCATGAGTGATTTGTGAGCTCCCACCATAATTGGAGCGTGGCCTCTCGTCCCGGATTGCTTTCCAATACTGCCATGTGCCACCGATCCGAGTAAAAATAACTCTGGGAGACGCACACCTCCGACGGGCTGGTCTGTGGGCATATGACCCCTCACTCCTGACATTATAACAGCCAGAGAGAATCCAGTCATCTCCACGTAATTATCCTCAGAGTAGAGTAATTATAGCGGAGCTGGGTTTGGGTAAAGACGAGGGGTTTCAGATATTCCTCTGGTTGGAGAAAATTCAAGGGTGAAGTGAAAATAGCAAAATCCAAACCACATCAGGAGAATCGCCTTAAATAGACCCCCACAAAAAAGAGGGTTTATAATGAGCCCCCTTCATCCGCATGTCTATAAATGTGTCTTTTATGAGGGTTAGGGTACTTCAGGAATACGCTGTATGTTATGTTGGTTAGTAGTATAAAGCGTATGGGCAGCAAAGTGTTTCAGCAGTCAGAGTCTTCTTTTGAAGTGCATTCCTTCTTTTCTCGGTCTCATCTTCCTCATATGGGACGTGACTGAGAACGTCCCTGTGATGAGGGCCACTAAAATAAAGGGGTTTTAGCTCTATCCCTAGTTAAACACACCTGAACCAGCTAATCAAGGTCTACAGGATTACTAGAACCTTCCAGGCAGGTGTTTTGGAGCTACACTCCGTAGGATAGCGGAGTTTGACACTCGTGCCATAGAAGAACAATTTTTGGTTCTCAAAAGAGCCATTTTTTCCTAGTTTGAAGAACATTTTAAAAATCTAAAGAACTTTCTTCCACTATAAAGAACCTTTAGTGGTTCCATGGATGTTAAAGCTTCTTTATGGAACCTTTATTTTTAAGAGTGTATGCAAAAAATATCCCGTGGCCTGTGAATTTAAAGTAATAGTTCACCTAAAAATGAACACATTATTGTCATGTAAAAACCTCCATTTTGTTTCCAACTCTGTATTATTTACAGAGTTGTCCTTTTTGGAGTTTCACAGATGTATCTTTATGAACTGTTTTTATATATAAAGAGTTCCATAATAATTCTTCACAAAATCTCCTTTTAGCATTTTGAGAAAATACCACAAACTAGAGTGGTAACACTATTCGTTTAAATACGTACACCAAAATTAAACCATTAATTTGTGTGTGAAATATTAAAAATATAACTAATTTTATCTAGTGATTTTTTAAATTAGAAAACAGAAAACTACAAACTACAGGTGAAAAGTATTTGAAAAGGTTTTTTTGAAAGTAGTCTCTTCTGCTCACCAAGGCAGCATTTATTTGATTAAAAATATAGTAAAACAGTGAAACATTATTACAATTTAAAATAGCAGTTTTCAATGTGAATATATTGTAAAATGTAATTTATTTCTGTGCTCAAAGCTGAATTTTCAGCATCATTACTCCAGTCTTCAGTGTCACATGATCCTAGAAATAATTCTAATATGCTGATTTGCTGCTCAAGAAACATTTCTGATTATTATTATTAATGTTAAAGGAGGGCTATAATGCCCTTTTTACAAGATGTAATATAAGTCTCTGGTGTCCCCAGAATGTGTGAGTGTCAGCTCAAAATACCCCACAGATCATTTATTATAGCTTGGCAAATTTGCCCCTATTTGTGTGTGAGCAAAAAAAAAAACAGTTTTTGTGTGTGTCCCTTTAAATGCAAATGAGCTGCTGCTCCCGGCCCCCTTTCCAGAAGAGGGCGGAGCTTTAACAGCTCACGCTTCGGTCGCTCAACAACAACAAAGCTGGAGAATCTCACGCAGCCAAAATGAGGATTGTCAGTAACGGTGTTCAGCCTTACATTGTTCAAACCGGAGTCGACACTGATGGAGAGACTCAGGAAGAAGTTACAACTTTTAATATGAAACTGAACGTTTCTGAATGGTTAGTGGATAAATTTATGTAGTTGCTGCGGAGATTCAACTCATCGACTAGCATGTGCCGTCATGTTAATCTTTTGCATTGAATTGACCCTCGTTTGTGAAGCAGTTCAGCGTAAAATGACGGCATGTCAACAACACTCTACTACAACAACTCTTCCTCTTCTCTAAAGCAGCCCAACATGGCCTCGTCCACTTTGTTGTGTGTTCTCAGGGGCGGGGTTTATGTAAATTTCAGGGTTAGTGATGTCACCAACCCAGGAAGAAGCTTGTTGTAGTCCTTAAAAAGCGATTTCTGTAAAAGAAAATATCTCCCTTTGCATTGAACTTTGAGCGTCGTAACTTTGCAGATGTTGTTTATGCTCAAACAGCAACATTACACACTAACTAAAGTTAAAAAAGTGAAATCATAATCAACCACCCCTTCAAGGAAAACAGTTGTGCTGCTTTATATTTTTTCAGGATTCTTGGATGAATAGAAAGTTTTATTTGAAAAAGAATCTTTTGGAACATTATAAATGTTTTTACTGTCACTTTTGATCAATTTAATGCATTCTTGTTGAATAAAATTATTTTCTTTAAAAAATGTTTCTGACCCCAAACTTTTTAATGGTAGTGTATATTGCCAGTTGCTGTGTGTTGAGTGCGCTGCATTAAAACAATGATAATGGCTTCATTTTCTGTCAGAAGTCGCTCAACACTCGTTGTATTCACAGGACAGTCGAACTGTCCCTGATGTCAAACACACGTTCTTTCTCTCTCCGCACAAACAAACGGGCCTATTTCGAGGGCTGGTTAGCTCTCTGTGTCTCCACATGGCCTGTTTGCAATCTCGAAGCCACAGTGGCTTTTTACATGATCACTAATTCACAAACGCGGTCGGAGCAGGAATTCATCTGCTGCCTTTCTGTTTTGCTGTTGCCATGCACATGTGCTAAAATATCACTGAGGTTCGTGAAAGAGTCGGCATGAAAATAAATAAATAAGAAGCCCAGAGAAAATCTGCAGAAAGAAGCTATGCAGACGGCTTCCAAGGTCACTCGCCTTTCCCAAACGGGAGGAGGAAAAACCCGGCTGTTTTCAGTAGCAGCATGCAAAAAGGTTTTCTTGAACCATCACAGTGAATCAGGGCCTCTGACAAGTGACTCCGTGAATCACAGATGCTGAAATTATCACAGTTTCCACTGGAGGAGGTAAAGACGGATATTTCTGCCTGTATATTCCCTACATAGTCAGCTGACTACAAAGGCAACATCCTAATGGAAAATTAAACCTAATAAGATTTAGGGCTGGTTCACACAGAATGCATTTTTCCCTTCCACTGCGATGCTTTTACATTGTTTTTCTATGTAAACATGTGCTAGATGGACGTGTTTGACTCGTGTATCGCGCATGACACAGCATTCTAAAAACACAGTGCTCAAAGTTCATCTTTTAAAAAATAAAAAATGTTTCTCGCTTCTCATGTTTTTTTTAAAGTAAAAATGCATTCTGTGTGAAAGGCCTCTTAGAGCTCAACCCTGACACATCCATCCTCATTTTGTTGCACATTTTGAGATATTGCATAAAAAACGTGAATAAATGTGCATAAAAAACTTATCCACTCAATTGAGATGGATACATTTTTTTATCCGATAAGAAGTCATGCACATAAGTTATGATTAAACAGTTACCAAATAAATCCCTCGATGCGCAACAAAACACTCATGTGACTTCGCCTCAACAGAGGATGTGACTGGATAACTGGACTAACCAGCGGACCAATCACATCACAGCATGGTTAGTCAATGCTGGTTTGGTGGTTCTGAAATGCCTGAGACAAAGTCTGTCATCAGAATGATTTGGTTTGAATCCCACCCAAAGGCGTCTCACATGATTGCGTTCCCAAACACCAGGGGCCTCACTATTAAAATGTTGCATAGAAATGGTCCTACATTTTATCTTACGATCATTTCTCAACTGTGTGTACGTGTGATTTATAGAATGAACGTAAGCACAGAAAACAGGTGTACGCCTCTCTTTCAGATGTGAAATCTATAAATCGCGCACAGCTGAATGGTTTCAGTTCTCCACCTTGTAAAAGACACCTAATTAATGTCATTTACATTTAAAGGGGACATATCATGAAAATCTGACTTTTTCCTTGTTTAAGTGCTATAATCGGATCCCCGGTGCATCTACCAACCCAGAAAATGTGAAAAAGGACAACCTAGTAACTTTGTTTTGGTAAGCTTTTCTCTGCAAGCATGTGAAAAAAATGAGCCACTCAGATTTCACTCCCCTAGTGACGTAGGAAGGGGATCTTATTATAATATTACCGCCCCTTAATCTGCATGTTTCCACCCATGGCGCAGCCATTTTGTTTTCGCAAGCGACAACGGGGTATCAGTGGCAAAAGTTAGAGCAAAGCATGCTAACTGTTCTGTCGTTGGCTGCACAGACGAGCACTGAACACTATTTTGAGTCTCGTTAGCTTGGATAGCCTGAAGTTGACCCTGGCAAGCTCGATTGCTAAAAAAGGAGCGTTTCTGTCCGAGCAATATTTTGGAAAATATATTTAGACCATTCACAGCATTTGATAGCGATCATAAACGTTAGCCTTATGTGTATGGCTCTGTTTGGCAAACAGGTACGCTATGTATAGTGGGCGTCCATACGGGTTTTGCACAAAAGATTAACGTGACGTCACATGCTAGTCGATGAGTTGAATCAACATAAATTTATCCGCTAACCATTCAGAAACGTCCAGTTTCATTCTAAAAGTTGTAACTTCTTCCTGAGTCTCTCCATCAGTGCCGAACAATGTAAGGCTGAACACCGTTACTGACAATCCTCATTTTGGCTGCGTGAGATTCTCCAGCTTTGTTGCTGTTGAGCAACCAAAGCGCGAGCTGTTAAAGCTCCGCCCTCTTCTGGAAAGTGGAAGGAGCAGCTCATTTGCATTTAAAGGGACACACACAAAATCCCCTTTAATGGGGATCTATTATGCCCCTTTTCACAAGATGAAATAATATTTCAAAAGTATTATATTTTCCCAAAATATAATGCTCCATTTTTTAGCAATCGAGCTTGCCAGGGTCAACTTGCAGGATATCCAAAATAGTGTTCTGTGCTCGTATGTGCAGCCAATGACAGAACAGTTAGCATGCTTTGCTCGAACTTTTGCCTTAGAACTGATACACCGTTGTCACTTGCGAAAACAAAATGGCGGCGCCGTGGGTGGAAACGTGCAGATTAAGGAACGGTAATATTATAATAAGATCCCCTTCCTACGTCACTAGGGGAGCGAAATCTGAGCTGCTCATTTTTTCACATGCTTACAGAAAAAGGCTTACCAAAACAAAGTTACTAGGTTGTCCTTTTTCATGTTTTCTGGATTGGTACATGCACCGGGGACCCGATTATAGCACTTAACACGGAAAAAGTCAGATTTTCATGATATGTCCCCTTTAATATTGGCTGACAGTCTATTTTTAATTAGAATGAGCGTTTTTTTTACACTTTGTAATATTAAATACAATCTAAATATATTTGTAATTGAAAAAAAAATGTATATTTTTTTCTGCATTTCTCCTCTTCTCTAGCTTGCGTCCTAATCTAGTTGTTTAATAAACCTGCCATTGTATATTGCAAATATTGTTGGCTCTATGATGAATTGCTTTTGCTCCTCTTTTGTAAGTTTCTTTGGACTAAAGCGTCTTCTAAATTCCTAAATGTAATCAGCATTGTTTGCTGTTTTCACTGAGTTCATCTCATTGCATTATGTGATTGCCTTTTCTGTGATGCTTTTGGGATTTCCTCAGCGAAAGATGCCTTGATCTGATTGCTT
This sequence comes from Ctenopharyngodon idella, assembly GCF_019924925.1. Lineage (NCBI taxonomy): Eukaryota > Metazoa > Chordata > Actinopteri > Cypriniformes > Xenocyprididae > Ctenopharyngodon > Ctenopharyngodon idella. The sequence continues at coordinate 40,795,773 of NC_067221.1, read as the reverse complement.
TGGTATGGTTTTATGATGCCTAAATGTTAGAACAGGTCTGTTGTCATGAACAGCTGATTTGGCAGGAAGCAAACAACACGTCAGCTTTACTGTCTAAAAATTCATGAGAGGTTGAGCTGTAATTCGAGCGCTGTGATCCTATAGACTGTCAGACCGGAAGTGGTCCGTACAGCATGACCTGAGGCGATAGGTATTGTGGCAGGTCTTTACATGCGATCCATCAGTCTCTCAGTCCCCGTCTGCTGTTGTTTCAGGTCATGTATAGCGGTGAGAACCAGCGTCTGACTGAAACCTCCCTCTGGATCTCGTCCCTGCGGTGGCTCACGGCTCACAGATAAAGCTGGATATCAAGTCAGATGTATTTCATGGATTCTGAACATTCATGTTGACTGAGTGACTGAGTTTATTACATAACAACCGTCATTGAGCTGTAAAGTTTTCCACAACACACAACATGTTGCTGCACGGCTCTGTTTTGAGAAATTATGCATACAGTAACTTAGACAACACTTTATTGTCTCCATTTACTGTACCTGCAGCATGAAATGCGAATATAAAACTAAATGTAAAACATTGTCCAGTAACATTTTTAGAAATTGCAACACAATGGCAATATGTAAGAACAATCTGATCTTCAACTTTTTAAAGCAATTTGTTTCTTCTTAATCAGTGTTTTTGTCTTATTTTCCAGTGTAAACATCAAAATAAATTCACTTGAGAAACAAAACTGCAGAAGATATTTCTTGTTTTTTCTCACCTGATTGAAATAGTTTTTTTTCCTTGTTTTAAGCATAAACCTCAGAAACATTTAATTTATGCTTAAAAAATTTAAGTATTTACACATTTTATTTAAATCAGCATTATTTCATTTACATTTAGTACAACTTGGTGTATAAATACAATAGTACATTTTTAAAAAAGTTCATATAATGAAAAGTAAATTTACTTGAGAAGCAAAACTGCATATGATACTAAGACAATATATATTTTTAAATAATATATCTTGTGTATTTTTCTTATCCAATTTTACACTTTAGTGTATATATATATTTTTTTATATTAAAATTTATTTAAATCAGCATTATTTTAATTAAATTTTGTACAATATACCATGATGTATAGGCTAATTTTTGAGTGAAAAATTATCAGGACTAATTTTTGTCAAGTTTGTTGTATATTGTGCTAGTAACATAATGAGTGTTATGTTCACCACAAAAGAAAAAATAAATATTTAGGCCTGGTGAATGTTCTCAATTCATCTGCAATTCTATGAGTAGATGAGTGGCAGATAATTATATTTGGACTCTATACAGTATTATTTTTATTGTGCCTATTATTTTCCAGAACACAGTTGATGTCGTGCAGATAGGTGAGTTTAACCGCCGGAAGTCGTGTCGTAAGATGTCACGTCATCAAAAGACTGATCTCTTGCAATACCTGCTGTATCAGCCATCCTCCTCCACAAGTCATCTGTCTTCACCTCAGACCTTGAGCTGCTTTAAATGACTTTATCACCACAGCAACTGTGTTTCCAAACACATACACATGCTGGAGGAGGTAAATATGGCAACATCGAGGCCAAACTGCGCACTTTCACACACTGAGAGTAAACCTGGTATTTGTCACCATAAACTTGCGAAATGTTGTTTGACCTGTCAAATGATACTAAGAAAATGAGTGGAAAAAGCCACGGATACCTAGAAGACGTTAATCATGTGCCAGCTGGACTATTTGCAGGTTACAGCCTATCGCTATTAAATCTCTACTCATGTCATGCTTACATTGAAATCACCTCATACTTAAAGCTTTTAGGCCTAATGAAACACGAGTATTGTTCATTAAACCATTTTTATGTAATGAATTAAGCATTTGCACAAGTTTAGTAAACAATAATAAAAAATGTTGACAATGTCTTAGCAGTGTCATATCAGATTATCCAAAGTACTCAACTGTTTACGCTTCAAAATCAAGACATTAGAAGGAAAAACTTACTCAGTCATTTTAAAATCAGATCAGCTAAACACTTTAAAAAATGCTGGGTTGTTTCAACCCATGTTTGGGTCAAATTATGGACAAACCATTGGGTTTAAAATTTTGATAACACTTTAGTATGGGGAACAATTCTCACTTTTAACTAGTTATTAGCGTGCATATTTCTAGTATATATAGTATATTTATTACTTATAAAGCACATATTAATGCCTTATTTTTCATGACCATATTCTACATTACTTAATTCTACATTCTAAAATATGCTGGGTTGAAAACGGTCAAACCCAGCAGTTGGGTTAAATGTTTGCCCAACTATTGTTTTAAAATTACTATATTGCTTGCTTAAAATGAACCCAAAATATGTTGGAAATTAAATTAAATTGCTTATTAATAAATGTTCACCTTTTGAGTATTATTGTTGCCTCTAGTAATTATAAGCCTGATTTTTAATTTCCAACCTATTTTGGGTTCATTTTAAGGAAAGACTTTATATATAGAAAGACGGTGCACTTTTATAAATGGGAGAAAGTGCAATGTGCAATATGGCGGAATAAGTCCCGCCTTCTAAATAAGAGCCAATCGCTGATTGGCAAAGTCATTGCGTCACTGCAGCAGCTGTTAGAAGCTCCGCCTCCTATAGAAATCATCGGACGATTCCTATGGAGACGCGTGTTTAGGATTGCGTATGCGCATTAGTTTGATCCAGCCTGAAAAATGCAGTATTTTTTTTTTTCAGATTTGATCGTTTAGAAACAAAATTTATGAGACAGTTGTCAGATTTCATTGGTGATTGCAAATATGAAATTTAATCGAAAGCTTGGCGAATTCAAAGCTTCCCCATTCAAAGAGATAGGAGCTGCACTTGGATGCCCGAGAGGCGTTTCAAAGATGGCCGCCGAGTGAAATGACTTGTCTTAAAGGGACTTTATTTTAAGCCAGCCATATAGTACTTTTTAAACAATAGTTGGGTTAAATAAAACTGCCTAGCAGGTTGGGGAAACATTTAACCCAGTCGCTGGGTTTGTCCCATTTTCAACCCAACTAAGGTTGATTTTAACTCAGCATTTAACCAATACCTAAACTTAAATGCTACAACTATCTTACTAACTATTAATAAGCAGTAATTAGGAGTTTATTGAGGCAAAAGTCATAGTTAATTTAAAATTTTAAAGCAATGGTTGGGTATGTCCATATTTGACCCAAACATGGGTTAAAACAACACAGCATTTTTTAAAGAGTGAATCTGGTTGTTATTGGATTTTTATAAAACTGTTTTTTTGTTGATAGTTGTGGGCGGTTTGCTGATCCCCAATAAAGTCATTTGCAAAATGCAGGTAATGGTAAAAATCTAGGTGTGGTTGTGCTGAAACCACTGATGTTGGCTAATAAATCAATGCATAATTGTGCATTAAACGCACTGCAGTTATAGTGAAGGTACAGGTTCATGTTACTGAGTTTGTGATGTGATTCAGCCTGTCACTTCAGCTTTACCACCTGCAACACAGTCATTTACGGCTCTAGATTCAGGCCACTAATTAAAGCTCATTTCAGCGAGTTTTGGCCTCACGCAAAATCCTCGAGCGTCATTGTAAATTAGAGGGTAAGTTCACCTGCTTGATTGCGTCTTGCACTTACTATTGCGTAACAATAACATTAAAGGATGGTTTCCTTCCGCTCCCTTTTTTTCACTGACTCATTAACTGCTTATCTTTTGTAATGGCATCTAAAAGAATTCCTTGAGTTCAATCAATGCGCCTCCATGAGAGAACAACCTGTGTTTGACGTCACGCGAGCAATTATATGGTCCTTCCCCGTGCCATAACTGGGGCTTCCCTCACTTAAAGCGCGCTGCTTGGCAACAGGACTCCTTGTTGAAACAAAACACGGGGGTTCCGTGCGACGCTCCTTTTGTGTGACCCGGTGAAACGCCACGCTGTCTGACGTTGTGAAACGAAGCTAATCTCTTCCAGTTTCATAATAGTATGAAATTACAGTCAGTAAAACTCATTCACAAGACGCTTTATTACCCCGTGGGTTTATCATATTCAAACCCACTGACATTTATACACTCACTGCCCTGTTTTCATTTCATGCACGGCGGAAATTAAATTAAACAGCAAAAAAGTTGTGCAATTACAGATGCACCTGTTTTGAAATCCAACTGCCATAACAAATGTTAATCTAATAATAAGGGGCCATACTTCTGTTTTAATGCAATGTTCTCAATACAAATTATATGAGCATATTTGAGAGAAAAGTTTAATTTAGTGTGTTTTCATGACCTGATGATCATGTGATCCAGTATGATTTGAGATCTTCCATCTTGAGCTTCAAGAAAATATGACCATCACTTACATAAAAATGGAGTAAAATCAAATATTTTTGCTTTGTTTTCCACCATATTTAAATCAAAAAGCGCTCTCAGACTTTTGGACCGCATGAGATAAATTTAGTATGGATAAAGTTGTACAAAAGCAGATTATTGGAGGACTATTTCATTCTTTTGCATAAATTACACAAATTAGTTCAATCAAATTAACTTTTATGAGTATTTAGAACTTTCTTCTTCTTTTGAGTTCACAAAACTGACACATTTTAAGTAATTTGAACTGTTTCATTATTTTGAGTTTTATGAACTTGTTTCTTTTAATTTAGACAAACTTAAGTTTAACTGAAACTGGGCTGAGATTTCTATTTCCCAGCATGATTTGCCATGACACTCAAAAGGGAGAGTAAATGCTAAAGTTAAGTGTTGTATAATATTTTTTGTGCAATTTAGTACTGTTTAATGTTTTGCTATACTAATTTTGAAGAGTTACGTTGGGTTTTTGGGGGTTTCCAATTGTGATAAGTGGCGCATGTGCTTAGTTTGAGAACAGATATATGTTAAATGTTCTGTTATATTGCTGTACTCATTAGCAATTGTTATGCTAACTGTTACCAATTAGCAAGTTAGCATTTATTTTATTAGCTAGTTCAAGCTAGCCAAGTTTCCATTACTAAAAATGTACTTGCATGTACTCATAGTGTACTTACCTAAGAAAATACTGGGTAATATAAGGTAACTACAGGGGTTAAGGTTAGGTTTAGGGGTAGGTTCAGGGTTAGTACCGAGTTATTGTAATAAGTACATCGTATGTACATAGGGGAACAGGACCGTAAAATGAAGTGCTACCCTAAAAATATTTAAGTTGCGATTACATGATATTTTAAGTGAAATGTATGAATTAGCTAACTCAAATATTTCAAGTTGAGCAATTAAAATGTTTGAGTACAAAATAATGTATATGAGCCAGTTCTGCTTACTTAAACGTAAACATTTTGATGTAAATGATTACCTTATTTTTTGAGTTTTGCCAACTTATTCAGTGTACATAAATATGTTTAATTCTGTATTTGGCATGTGATTATTTGTGAAATGTACAAGTAATGTCTGACCCCTACAATTGTGAAAATTGTTTCTACACCATGTTTTTCTTTTTCCAGTGTAGAGTTACACCAGTTCTTTCTCTTTTCTTTGCCAGATCCCACTGTATGTGCCAAACATCACAAAGGAAAAGGGGCCAGGAAAAGTTCCGGTCAGTGATTCAGTCCCCATCGAGGACTAAACCTGCGGTGAATGCAGCCGGTTTTGCGTTCTTGTGGTTTTCTGTGTGCGTATGCTGTGAGAACCTGCTCTGAGGAATGTGATCGGTATGAATGAAGGCTGTAAACGTAAATGTGCAGTGTGTGTGTTCATACTTTCTTACCTGCATGATGCAGACAAAAGCTTTTGTCCTTTTCTACTCCCACACAAACCTGATGAGCCAGAGGAAGTGCTCATGTTTTTTCTGTCCAGAACACCAAACAGTAACCATGACAAATGCATAATACTATCAATTACATTTTAGCCTGTTTTTTTAACCAACAGTAAACACGTTCCTATTGTATATCAGGATAGTCAAACACATTAAATAAATATGCAACATTTTCTATTAAAGCTCATTTCAACTTCTAAAATATTTTGGGTTTGTTAAAATGGTTTAATGTTTTTGAAAGAAGTCTCTTACGCTCACAAAAACTGCATTTATTTGATTAAAAAATACTGTAAAAACAGTGAAATATTATTACAATTTAAAAGAACTGTTTTCTATGTGAATTTATGTTAAAATGTAATTTATTCCTGTGATCAAAGCTGAATTTTCAGCAGCATTACTCCAGACAGTGTCACATGATCCTTCAGAAATCATTCTAATATGCTGATTTGCTGCTCAAGGAAACATTTCTGATTGTTATCAGTGTTGAAAACAGTTGTGCTGCTTCATATTTTTTCAGGATTCTTTGATGAATAAAATGTTTAAAAGAGCATAAACAGAAATCTTTTATAACATATTGTCACTTCTGAACAATTAAATGCATATTTGCTGAATAAAAGTATTAATTATAAAAAACTGACCGGTGATCAGAAATTCGGCATGCTTATGAAATAAACTGGATATAAATTTTAACAAGCAATTTCAAAAGCGACATTGTCCACTTTTCCGGAATAACCGAAACTTGATTTCGTGACTCTATATTCCGCCTCCACAGTAGGGAACGTTTTTCAGAACAATAAAGCTAAGCCCTGTCGATTTATGCCAGGAGAAATTAATGTTAAAATGTGGGCGTAATGATGAACATGCCAACCACCATATATCTGATTATCCTTATATAATCTTTCAAAGCTTTTGCTGTTCGATCTTGTACAACAGAACCAATACTGAGAATAATGGCACCATGGGGAAAAAAGGAACAAATATTAATTTAAATAAAAATAAGAAGGCTTATGTATTAGACATGTTGGTTATGCAGGTGGAGTCATGTACATGGGCCAAGAACTACTGCATGAAAAAAGGACAATGGCATCACAAATAAAAGGGCAAGTAGAGTCATAGACGAAGGCTTACCTTCCTCTGGCCACGGACTCGAGAGTAGCGTGGAGTTTTTTCACTTGAACTACTGACTGCTGCTTCTGGTTGCTTTTAGAGGGAAAAGCTGCCAATAGCTGCTTGTCTAGGATCAGTTTTCTCCATAATAAAAGCATATTAACGAAATAGATTTGGCAAATGATCCAGTGTGTATCTGTGTTTGAGTTCTGGAGAACGTCAAAGGTTTCTATTTACACCGTGTTTTGGCAATGTTGAGCAATGTAGCCAATCACAGACAAATCTGTTGATTTCCTGAACACAACGGCCAATCAGATGTGTTTAAGTTAGTTTTTAAGCAGCAAGTGGATTCTGAGTTCTGCACACTAGGGGTTGCACAGAATAGGTGACTAATCGATCTGATCATGGCAGGGCGCAAGAGGATAAGAAATCTTTGAAGTCAACTTTTACGCTGTTTCCAATGACAAATAAAAGCATACTCCGAAAGCGCTCTACAAGATATGTTTGATCATTTATTGTGCAGTCAGGTTCACTGATAACAGAACTTTGTGAAGTCACAATGAACTAAGATGAGTGACAGCTTGCTTTCTATAAAAATTAACAGTAGTTTGTGAATGTAGATGCTTTTAATGAACAATTTATCGGGAGCGTTTATGCTGGGATGTGTAGGTTGTGCGCTGACAGTATTTCTAGGAAATCCATCTAAATGTGTTTTTAAAGGGAAAGCGCATCTCCTTCCCATGGAGTTGGTTCACCCTCTGTAATCACTAATGCTCAAAATAATTAATTGGTTTGAGTATGGAAAACTTGAATTAAACAAATTAGTTCATTCAAATTAACTTTGAGTATTTAGAACTTTCTTTTTCTTTTGAGTTGAAAAAACTGACACATTTTAAGTAATCTGAATCGAGTTTTATGAACGTGTTTCTTTTTTTTGGGGCTGGGATTTCTATTTCCCAGCATGCTTTGCCATGACACTCGAAATGGAGAGTAAATGGTAAAATTATAGTGTTATATAATGTTTTTTTTGTGCAAGATTAATATTAAGTGGAGTGAAGCATGAGCTTCGTATGAGTTGAATGCTTTATATTTATGTACTCATTCAGTAATTGTTTTGCTAATGCTATCAAAACATTGTATTAGCAATTAACAAGTTAGGATTTATTGAATTAGCTAGTTAAAGATAGTCAAGCTTCCACTACTAAAAATATTTTAGTTGAGACTGCATGATAATTTTAAGTTAAATGTATGAATTTGCTTACCTAAATATTTGAAGTGAAGAGCAATTAAAATGTATGAGTACAAAATAAAATTCTGCTAGTTCTGCCTACTTAAACTTTGAATTTCTTAACTAAAAAAAAAAAAAAAAAAATGATGTAACTGTACCTCAAATATTTTGAGTTTTGCCAAGTTATTCAGGTTTACAGTGCACCTACGAGAACAGTCAAAGGACTGGTGCATTAGAGGATCTCACTGACCAGAGGTGTAAAGTACTTGAGTAAATGTAATTAGTTACTGTACTTAAGTATCTTTTTGGCTACTCTGTAGTTGTACTGAGTATCAAAGTTATTGGCAACTTTTACTCTCTACTTGACTACATTTTTGAGCAAGTAAATGTACTTTTTACTCCACTACATTTGTGATGAGTCATGCAATTACAAACTACATTTTTCATGGCAGCTAACTTTTTCTGCAGCAGTTTGTTTCTGATATAAAGAAGCGATATCGCCATCTAAGGGCATTGAAGGTACTATATCTTGTGCGTTTTGCCTTTACTCACCCAAAACTTGTCAACAAGGATACTTTACGTGAATGTGAGTGCATTAGCAGGTAGTTGCTGATCGCAGATGTTTTATTTATTAGATGAGGAAATGACTGCAGCTGGTGATGAGGCTCAAACCAGCACATACAGTAGACTTTGACTATTTAATTTAACTTAACATTGTTTTATTTATCTGCTATATGGACAAGACCGTTTTGAAGGATATTGGTTTACTTATGACCTTTCTGTGCACTTGAGCTCAATTGAGACTTGAGAGTTTGTAGACGTTTAAAAGGCTGTTGTGTCGACCTTGATTTATTGCAACATTGAGGTGTTCAGTTTTATTTTGATTTTAGAAAATAAACTTGATTTCTCATCTTACAAATCAATTGTTTCTTATTTTCACTGGCATGTCTCTCAGGACTAGTGCATCTCAGCCTACATTCAGCATGAGTAAAATACTTAAGTACTGTTAAAATCAGATACTTTAAGACTTTTACTCAAGTAGTATTGGAATTGGTTACTTGTAACTTGTAGTGGAGTCATTTTCGATGTAAGGTATCAGTACTTTTACTCAAGTATGGTTTTCAGGTACTCTTTACACCTCTGTCACTGACCAAAATCATCACATGAAACAAGTGACTATGAGCACACCAACCTTGAGACGTATAACTTACCAAATTAACTATAAAATGAATTTTATATATTAACATTTAATAATATGACCCTGACCCAGGACAAAGATTTAAGGAATAAATGACAACAGGCTGTTGAATTATTAGAAAATAATGCACACCTGAGGACGCGAAGTGACCTCAAGACATTGTTCAAGATGTTGTATTTCAAGACATTTGTCAGGTTTTTGTTCGTAAAACACTCGTGTGTAGGACTCATTTTTTTAATGCATCTCATCCCACACCTCCATTGCTAATTCCAAAACATCCTTTTAGAGCTAGTAACAGAGGCTTGAGTCATTGATAGCAGACTAATGCAGTTATAGAGAGGGAGACATTAAGTGTGTGTGAATTACCTGAGTCTGTGCGTCTCTCAACAGTTTTCAGCAGCAGTGTCTCTACTAATAGCGAAACAAGTTTATCTGCTTCAAGAACAGTGCCGTTATTAGTCGTTCAAAATTAACAAAATTAAAATAATAAGTCAAAACATCCTCAATCCTTCCAAAATGTGTTTATGTCTTACCCTGATTCACTATGGTATTATGGCCTGGTTTCACAGACAGGGCTTAGACTAAGCTAGTTTAACAAGATCTAGATCATTTAAGTGACAATTTATTCGCAGACAGGGAGTCAGAACCAAATATGTATTAAAACTATTTTACTGATAAAATAAAAAAAATAAAAAATAAAAAAAACACGTTTCTGTGCGAGTGTGTGTAGAGAAGAGAGTATGTGCTTTCCATACATAATAAAATGTAATTTTGTGGCAAAAAACATGTTTCTATCATTATGTTTACTATTTTTATTTGATTGGTCAGTGTCGTTGTGTGTTTTGGTTCTTTTGCTGTTGTCGGCTGTAAGGATCTTTGAAATAATTAAAATCATTTGGCGAAGTGATATGAAACTGTGATGCGGTCAAGACCTGCCTGGAACTACTTTAGCCGTGTGTTTCCCTGAAAATAACTTCACACCTTAGAACATTCGTCAACCAATCAGATTCAAGCATTCAACAGCCCCATAGTATAAGTAAACAAAGCATGGTTTGGATAATCCAGGACAAGGTAAAATTGTGCATTTTATTACATGTTTGAGTGTTAAAGACTCAACTGTCCATCATATGGTCTCTTTCTGTGTAAGTGGTCAGTTCTTAAACAGAATAAATTGCAAGTTTCAAACAGAAGCAAGTATGAGACAGAACAGAAGAGGTATTTTCTAAACAGGTACTTTATGATTCTTGACGTGTACAGACAGGTGAATTATTTAAATGAGATACAGGAACATTTCGAGAGGAATGCAATTGTCACATTTCAGATACACTGCATGCAGTACCATAGTAAACATGGTAAACTTTCACATTCAATCCTTTAAAAGGCAAATGAAATGAATTAGACCTATCAAATTAGTAATACAAAAGAAACACTATTCTATTTTCAAAATGGCACAGTGGTTGACTTCAGATTTCAGTTGTGTTGAATAGTTATAATCGAGTGTAATTCTGCATTTTAGCAGTGTGTAGTAAACTCATACGAGGTACTGTGAACAGATCCCAGATCAGCTGCTACTCCTGTAACCAATAATACTGAATCACATGAATACTACAACCAAAATAAACTAGAAAATAAAAAATGGTAATAGCAACAAAAGAGTCAATGTGCAACAATATCTGAGGACGTCCCCGACAACTGCGACTGGATTACCTCATGTAAAACGGTTCAATTTGGACTTACAGATTAAAATATTCTATTCAGTTGACCTTTTTGGACTTACTAACATAAAAAACGAACACTTCTGTAACATACTACCTCTGTGACCTTACGACTGCTGTCGAATCCAACAGATAAATAACCGCAACCATGAAGTGTTTACAGTTATGGAAACATCGTCTTCTGAAATGTAACAAGTATGAACACTTCCTCCTTTGAGATGTGACGTGAAACTATTGTTTTTTCACGAAACGTAAAGGAACATGATTCCTGTTAACTGTCAAACGCACACTGACGGTCCAGAACTGAACGCACACATCTGCAGTTTGAGAATTAAAGGATGAGGAAAGACCCTGAAATGATTCAAATACAGGCATTTATATGTAATCTTGAGGACAATAGGTGAATCTCACGAATCCTCTCATATTTCAACACAAAATCAAAAGAATCAATGAGAATTTGAAGGGAATGTGATTAATTATGATAATAATGTAACAATACTAACAAAAAATGATTCTAAAATCAAGCAAAGATTCATAAGATTCACATGTTCTGGAGAGTTTCGTAAGATTCATCCAACTGCCTTTTCTAATGTTCAGGGGTTTTGTACTTGGGAAAATCAAAGTAACACTGTATGAAAGATTCAATTCCAATCCATAAATCTAAGATCTAGCCAAAACTTGACCTGTATTTCTTTTAAATCAGCACTAAAGTGTTGTGAATACTGCAGATGAGTGTGGAGCCTACATACAGCAGAGAGAGAGAGAGACACACACATCCTTGACCCATGATGCTCTGGACCAATTCTTCACGTTTACTGAGTCCGCAGCTGATAGTCTGCAAAGAAAGGAGGAAATGAGCGAAGCTTAATTAAAAGCCCAGAACGACAGGAAACAGGAAAAAATGAAAACGCATGGAAAGTTAATTGTGACAGCTGAACTTTCTCTCTCCACCCATCAAAACACAATCAAAAACTAAATCAATCCATAAGATTGAGACATAAGTTCAGAAAATGAACAAATTATGATTATAAAACTTGCGGTCGTGTTGCAGTCGTGATCAAGAACACGGCACACATAGAGGAACACTACTAAATCTAGTTTACATGATTATAGAAAGTTAAGCAACAATTTTGCAATATGAACACTCTGCATTTGACCATTCAACTTTGTTTCATTAGACTAGTTTCACAACCCTGAGAGCATCAAGACAAAGAGGTTTTAATAGTGTCTCTGATTTAAACTTTAGCAGTAAACATGGCATTACAGTTCAATTGACTTGTGTGAATCAGTTAAAAATGTCCATTTTAATGAATTGATTTGATAATTTGTCATCATGTGGCTTTTTTTTTAATAAATGCAGGTAAACATTTCGGTATATAAATGACTATTATTAAACCCATTCTTGTGTTCATTAAACATGCCTTGATTATTTGTAACTATACCTGAATTATTATAATTAACTTTTTATTTTGGAGTTTTTATTACCTATAATGACTGTTGGATTAAAATTATGGATCCTTCAATTGGATATATATATAAAATATTATATACTATATTATATACTTAACTATATATAGCTAACCTTCCATATGCATTACATATTTTATTAGTCAGTTATATTTGACTAATGTATATATATATATATGTGTATACACATATACACACACACACACACACACATATATTTTTTTTATAATTTGTTTTACTAATATATATATATGTATATAAACATTTTATGTACGTTAAATATATTTATATATTTTATAATATAAAAATATTTAACACACACACATTATATAATATATAACGTTATATATATAAATTTAAATATATATATATATATATATATATATATATATATATAAATAATGTAAAATCATAAATTTATATGCACATTTTTTACTATTATTTAAAAATATATATTTTTTAGTTATTATATATATATATATATATATATATATATATATATATATAGTAAAAAAGTATATAAATAGTAAAAAAATTATTAATTATAAATTTTATACTTATTAAAATAGTAGTAATATATAATACTAATATATATATATATATATATATAAATAATGTAAAATCATAAATTTATATGCACATTTTTTACTATTATTTAAAAATATATATTTTTTAGTTATTATATATATATATATATATATATATATATATATATATATATATATATATATATAGTAAAAAAGTATATAAATAGTAAAAAAATTATTAATTATAAATTTTATACTTATTAAAATAGTAGTAATATATAATACTAATATATATATATATATATATATATATAGTATTATAGTAGTATACACATACACACACAAACAAATCATATACATTGCTTTACTATACCACAAATAAATATAAAAATACAAAACGAGAAACACGTGTTTAAAACTTTAAAAAACAAATTCAAAGAAAGAAAATCTCCCACAACACTATTTACCACACACTGTACCAGCGTTTCTAATTTTATCTCTGTTTCACCATCTCTGCACGAGTCTGTCCTGAACATCCTCTTTCCACAGAACAATTTCACCTCCGCATTTAACACTAATCTCCCATCATTCTGTACCGCATTGCTTAATTGTTGCCAAATACCTGCAATGCTGTGAAAAACAAAGACAAAAATAGAGAAAGAGGGTATGAGAAAGAGGATGAGAGAGTCTCTTACCTCCATTCTGGGTGATGTATCGAACCCATGGGAGGGCCTGATAGCCGCTCTTCTCGATGATCTTCAGGTAACGCACCTGTTGAAACACAGAGCATTACTGTCACACCATGCAATGCATTGTGTAAATTCACTCAGCCAAATATGCTAAAGGCCTACAACACAACAGAAATACCAACCCATTCAACGGATGCAAAACAACCGTGTTAAAGCCTTGCGAAATGCAAAATTAAAGTTGCTTTCCCATTGCACACAAACAATACAGGGCATAGCTGGCTACAGATGGCTTAAAAGAGAAAAAAAGAACAAAAATATTGTAGTTTAGTATGCAATATGATGATAAACTAGAAAAGTGCCTTTGTCTTACGCACCCATCAATTACTTGGTTAATTGTTCATTGATAGTATGCAATATGATGCAACAAAAAAAAAAAAAAATGGGGTTGGGGAAGATCTCGCAAGGATAAAAACATCCCAGGCTTGCGGCATCTATACATAATTTTGCATTAGTTCAGGTCGGGCCAATGAGGGCATCACACGGGCAGAGCACAGCCTGGGAAAGTGGCAGAGTGTAACGCCACGGGCGGAAGCGTATGAAGAAGTGAGATTGGGGAAATGGCACCTTTCAGTGCCGAGCGCTATTGAGTCACTCGTTGCATCTTTACAACAAGGCCTTGCATCACTGCTCACACAGAAGCTTTGCACAACCGTTTCAAACATGCTGAAAGAGCACAATCATGTTTTGTAAGAGATCACAGATACCCTGACACTCAGAATTAGAGGTGAAAAGTATAATATTTTCCCATGTTAAAATACAGTTCAGCAAGTTTAATGTGCTGAGGCAACTATTTTAAAGTCTTATGCTTATTATGGCATTCTGGGTGGTTTCTTATGGTCTCAAGTACCTCTTGACTTTAGTGTATTTTGCTTCTACATTAAACAACATTATATATTTATTAGGGGTATAACGGTACACGTATTCATCCCGAACTGTATGATACGGACGTCACGGTTCAGTTCATGCAGTTAGATGATGAATACAGTCAGTGACAGGCAATCCACACTCCAATCCAGAAGGGGGCGCGTGTGGTAATGCAACGCTATTTGCTAACCACCACAACAGGAAAGAGCACAGAACAAGAACAGATGATCTATGCATAGATATGTTTACGTGTAATCTCTTAACCAGGGTTTCAACCATGGAAAGAAATCAATAAAACAGCATGAGAATAATATCTCACGTAGCATTACATTTACCTCAGGCAAGTCATGTAGTGTCCTCAGCATGTTAGTTCACTATAGAAACTCTAGAGGGAGCATTTCACTAAATAAATGCACTTTATTAGCTTCTATATTCATTAGGCTATATTGAACATTTATTATATTCATTATATATACATATTCATTAATATATATTAGTAAATATATTCATTAGTCTATTCATTATTTAATACAATTGCATTCAAGCAACACCGGAAAGTAATGTGATTGGCCACTGTCACTATGACAGTCACGTCATAATCAAGCTTCAGATACGCCCTCCATCAAGCGTTGCCATGTGTTCCCCAGGTAAGCGATGCACATGCACCCGGCCATGCACATGATGTAAAAGAAAACGTGATTCATCAGACCAGACCACCTTCTTCCATTGCTCCGTGGTCCAGTTCTGATGCTCACGTGTCCACTGTTGGCGCTTTCGGCAGTGGACAGGGGTCAGCATGGGCACCCTGACTGGTCTGCGGCTATGCAGCCCCATACACAACAAACTGCGATGCACTGTGTATTCTGACACCTTTCTATCAGAACCAGCATTAACTTCTTGACCACACGGCCAGCCTTTGCGCCCCACGTGCATCAATGAGCCTCGGCCGCCCATGACCCTGTCGCCGGTTCACCACTGTTCCTTCCTTGGAGCCCTTTTGATAGATACTGACCACTGCAGACCGGGAACACCCCACAAGAGCTGCAGTTTTTGAGATGCTCTGAACCAGTCGTCTAGCCATCACAATTTGGCCCTTGTCAAAACTCGCTCAAATCCTTACGCTTGCCCATTTTTCCTGCTTCTAACACATCAACTTTGAGGACAAAATGTTCACTTGTTGCCTAATATATCCCACCCACTAACAGGTGCCGTGATGAAGAGATAATCAGTGTTATTCACTTCATCTGTCAGTGTTCATAATGTTATGCCTGATCAGTGTATACACATACACACACACACTAATATATATATATATATATATATATATATATATATAAACACTCCAAAATGAAGTCAATGAGTTAGTTACTATCTGTTTGACAGAACAATGGAAAAACAGGGGTGGAAGGGGCGGTAGGAGTGTTTGGGAATTTTTTTGGAAGCTATCTTTATTTTTGCAATTCCATTTGATGTCGTTAGTCACCTTTAAACGTCTCCTGAGATCAGGGTGGACATTTAAGACAAATGGAATTACAGTAGTCCAGTCCAAGTGCGTCCTCAGGCATCTCTGTGTTTGTTGATTTTGCAGGGTTTTTAATCTGCCGAGCGTTTGTTCTAATCATGGACTCTATTCTCTCTGAAAACCTCCCTGTCTAAACGTTCAGAAATAGCTCTGCAGATGCAAAATAGACTTATGCAGAATGAGAGATGTATTCTAGGTATCAATGCAGATTTTAAAAAGAACTTGGTCCAGTTAAAACACGAGGACAACCCTGCCGTCCGCCTGCGCGGGCACGTTTCGGGAGGTATTTTGGGAACACCGCGTCCTGGCGTCCGTGGGCCGGTAATGTGCCACTCTTGGGTGCAGCTCACACAAACTTACAAGGCCACCATCAGCGCCCAGTCTGGCGGGCCGGAGCAAACAGCAGACGAGCACAACGAGACAGCCAGACTGTAAAGGTCTAAATGCAGAGCCATTTGAGTTACTGCGCGACGCTTGTTTTGTGTAAATGTAGCGATTCGGTCTTGTCGGGTTGACTTTATGTCATGCTTTGGTCGTCTTTGACTCGCTCAGCCCTTCATGAACACAAGTGTATATTTGTAGCTGTCACTGAGGACACTGGATGTGTGGGTAGTGCTGAGATTTGCGTGGTCACCGGTCTCTCATTAGCATGAACTATCTGGCCTGTGGAGTGAGCTCAAAGTCGGAGACGGGTAGTCAGACTTGCACGAACAAACGGCCACAGACGCACACACGTCAAAACCTCGACCTGTCGCTGACTCAGCTCTCTGCATGCATCATTCGTTCACTATGTAAACAAGAAAACTGAATATACATGAGGGGTGATGCTGAAGGACAGTGGTTCAGGGTTTTTATGAGTTTTTATGAATGATAATGAGATGGACAAAAATGTGTCGTTACAATAATTTTAAATTAAAACATATATATTAGGGCTGTCAAAATTAACACATGATTCATTTTATCAGTTTAACATGTTAAAAATATGTGACAAATAACGCAGGCCACTGTACAGGCTACTCAAGAACATTTTACGACTGATCCCTGAACCAAGCTTAAGTAGATTTGGATGTATACTTTGGGACGGCTGTCCTGCAGGAAAGTCCATTGATCATCAAGCTTCAGTCTCTGCACCGAAGGCATCACCATCTTTGCCAAAATGGCTTGATACTTCAAAGAATTCATGATGTCCTTCATATAGTCAAGATTTCTACTTCCTGCAACAGCAAAGAACTCCCATAACAAGTTTGACCATGGAGATGGTGTTCTTCTGCTCATAAGCTTTGCCGAATACCACTCTTGACCAAGAAGAACATAAAAGGCTGACTTGAATATGCTTAAATTCATTTGCATATACCTGTGGAGTTGTGGAAGAATGTTTTATGGATGGATGTGACCAAACAAACTTTTTAGACCCATGGATCAGCGGTACGTCTGGTGCAAAAAAGGCAAAGTTTATGAGCAGAAGAACACTATCTCCATGGTCAAACATGGAGGTGGTCCAGTCTTGTTATGGGGGTTCTAATAAATGTTGAAAATGATAGCTTTTAAGTTATACTGTAATGTTGAATGTCTATAATTAATGTTTAAAAAAAATCAATTTCATAGAGACATCAGTAGTAGGGATGTGCAACAGCGACTGAGTACTCGAGTACTCGACTGTGACAGTGACGATCGATCATGTAAACGATGATCGAAATGTATTTTTTCTTTTTTCTCCAGCACTTTGAGCGCTGAGCTCCGATTGTTTAGCTTTCCACAGCACGCGTCAAAAGACGTGAGAAAAGAGAGAACGGCCTCGAAGTCATGTAGTGATGTCTAGTTTCACTTTGACAAGATAGATGAAAATACAGTTCAATGTTAGCTGTATCTTGTGCTGAAAATATCCATTCAATTCTACTCATAATTAATTTAGCAATAATCAGTGATTTTCATACTGTAAAATAACATTTTGGTTGATCAGAAAGTGCAAATTGAATCCAAAATATTGCTGAAATATTAGTGACACTTTTTAAAGCACAATCGGAGTTACACTTTCGGTCAAGCTCACGTTTGCATTCGCAAACCTTTTGCAGATGAAAGTTGTAATAGCTACATCTGATTAATCTACTATAGGATGCGTTGGGTCGGGATATTATTAAGATGCTGAATGCGCTGCATATCAGTGTTTAGTTTCATACTCAAATGCAATGCCCGATACCGACTGAGTTATTTGAGACGGTCATATTGCTTTTAGATGTTTCTTTTAAAAAATAAAAATAAAAATACTGATGTTATAATAATGCAGCAGTGCATTTTTCGTCATATTTTGTTCAATGGCATAATTCACATGGCTTCGAAAACGTGCAGGCGATTTATGGAATCACTTAATAATGTGATTAAAATATAACATGGCATGGCAGATCTGCCATAAACAAGGCATTATAATGAGAACTTTATAGAAATCTACAGTAAATTTTGTCCCTACCCGTTATTTAGCGCGCTGTCGTGAAAGCGCATCACGCCGCGAGCTCTCTCTCTCTCTCTCTCTCTCTCTCTCTCTCTCTCTCCCTCTCGCTATAGCGCGTAACTTAAAGTTCACTGGAACTTTAACTGGAACATGATGGCCATGCCCCGGCCCCCGCACACACCCTGCCCCCCCGAGTACTCGATTAACCGTTTTTGAAATATAAATACATATATAAAAGATATATAAATACACATATACATATAACGTAACACATTATGATGCAATATTGTTGTCCTTATATTGCTCTAATATAAATTCCACTGAACAAAATTTTATGCCATTTTAGTGATAATAAAACGCAGTACAAATAATATGACAACAATAAGTAAATTTCAAGTGAGTAAATTTCAAGTGAAAGACAGCAAAAAACTATGTCAAAATGAACACTTGGTTTTCTTCAAGAGTCAGATTTACACTGGAAAAAGTGGCAACTCAACACAAAACCAAAACCATTGAGAAAAAAAAAGTCCTTTAAAAAAAAAACAACAACACTGAAATGTATTATTATATTTATCACATATTATACTAATTTGCACCAAATAGTCCTGGTTTTATCAAAAAAAAAAAAAAAAAAAAAAAAAAACTGAAAAAGGCCTAAAATAAAATAAAATGTGATAAAAGACAAAACAAGATGTAACATGATCTGAGATCATAACCTGAATCTGTGGTTCAAAAATGAAATGCATTTTATTTTAGGCCTTTATGGCACATTTCTGGATGCCACCAGTAGAAATACAACAAAATAGGTTAGAAATGACATCAGAAAATGTTGCAAGCCAGATTCGAACATGTCATCTCTGACATGTGAGCATGCTCCTAAAGAGCTCAAAGCCACAGCCTAGAGAGTTAAAGATTGTTTGTGTTTTAGAAATATTTGAGAAAATTACATGTCTACAAAGTCTGTGCCCTCAGAGCCGATGAGCTCCTGACGGTAACAGAGAAATGGTCATTTACTGCAGAACTGGCAGCGAGATGCTGCACGTTACACCTAATAACAGTGTGCAAACACTTATCAACAAAAAGCAACTTTAATTGCAGAAGCCAAGGATCAGAAAACTGCCAGCGTTCACGCTTTCACACAAGGTTCATCAGAACATAAATATAGCCGTGCTGGGAAAACTATTCCCGTTTTTATATAAAACCCATGCATGCTAAAAATAGCATGCTTTCAGCACATGCACGTGTCTATTTGTGACGAGGACAGACTGGTGGTAATAGTCCAAAGGCCACGCTCAGACTGTCCAGTGCATCGAGACAGACTGCAGATCTCTAGATGCGGTCGGCCAGTCTTAGACAAACGGCCCAAGGCTTGACGCGCAACCAAACCCGCAGCCTGCATCTGCGAGCGTGGGACTGCCGCACAATCAGCTGGCGGCGCTAATCGCAGGGGACTCGACGCCTGGCGCTCAGGCCAGGAGACAGGCTGGTGTACGGAGGCCGTGACGGGAGGGAGGACACAGAGACGGGAGAGGTTATCAAAGCCTTCCTGAGGTTTCCGACCAGGTCAGCACCCAGACTGCCTCTCTCACGGGAACCAAGCAGTCAGCAAGTTCACTGCGGAGCTGAGATGACTTGATTTGAGTTTGTGTGATGCACCTCTAATTGAAGCCCACTAGGGATCAGATGTGGCTGATTTGTGATG
Organism: Ctenopharyngodon idella; assembly: GCF_019924925.1. Classification (NCBI taxonomy): domain Eukaryota; kingdom Metazoa; phylum Chordata; class Actinopteri; order Cypriniformes; family Xenocyprididae; genus Ctenopharyngodon; species Ctenopharyngodon idella. Next base: position 40,775,459 of record NC_067221.1, on the reverse strand, counting down.
GTCTTGATTTATGGAAGAACTAGCATGCATTTTACTTCCCCAAAGCTGTAATCGTTTGATGTTTTGAGGAGGAAGAATTTTGGGGGAGATAAAAAATAAACAAAGAAATAAATAAATGTGTATATGGGTCAATGATGTGACGGGTCAGTTTTTTTTTTGTCCATAGGCCTTAATAATAATAATAAAAAAAAAACTATTACATCCAAAGTAAGTAAGGTAGTACAACTAGATCTCTTATTGAATCCAAAAGGTTTTAATTATATTTTGCTACATATAAAAGTATTTTAAAGATTTTGAAGTGTCACAAGGTCATTCGGTTTAACTGTCCAAAGGCCAATACCGCCACTTCATTTATGATTAAAATATCTTAAAATATAATAAATTTACGTATTTTTTATTCTGGCATGATTTTATAACATCATATATCAACATAATGCAAAATGGTATTAAAATTATGTGTAGAAGTCGTTGCTTTGTTATGAGAAAGAATGTCCGGAAAAATTAATTTCATTGATGTCATGTTTTCACTTGCTCATACGCATGTCCCGAAACATCAGGTCATTCGGTACAACTGCTATAAAACATGGAAAATGTTGTAATATTTTAAAAACTTGTACTAAATATAAAATGTTTGATTGTAGCTAGCTAGATATGAGTCTGTTAGCATTGTTTGAAAATATCGTCATTCGGTATAGCCAATAGTGTCATTCGGTAAAACCGAAATTTTGGTTAAACCGAATGACTTTTTTGGTGACAAATTTTGTACATCTTGTAAAAAATGACAAAAGCAGTGTTAATTGATTATAAAAACCACAATCTCATTGTTAACAATTAATAAATCTTCAAAATTAATTATATCTTCATTATGTTTTTTTTACACTTTTAAAAACCTTATTTGTCGATGACCCGTATATAGGGTTCCTACACATTTTCCATTTCTCAGACCAGCATTATGCTTTCAGCATTATATTTGGTATATAGTAGTCATCTTTAAATATTATTTTTTAAATATTTAAAAAAAAAAAAAACGTTTTTTATTTCTACACAAAGATGCGTCATATAGCCTACTGCTCTGCTCTTTGAGAGGGATGTGGGACACGAGCAGGAAAGAGACCATTTCGCTTTAATAATATCTTCATGTTATCTCCTGATGTTACAAGCAACTGACACGTGTTGTAAAAGGTCTGAAGAGCTAGTTTTATCTTCAGACATTCAGGCTATATTTGCTTTAGCGCTGCCAGGGAAAGCGAAAGTAAAAATTACCAGCGTGTGTGAAAAGCGCTATACAAATAAACTTGACGTGCCTTATAAAGTCTAATAACAAGCACAAACTGTGTTAAATAGAAACTGACGTGCAAGCAAAAAGGTTTCTGTCCTACGGTGTTTTTTCTACTTTACCACAGTAAAGAATGTGAATAGTAGGCCTAAAAGCGAACGAAAGGAAGAAACGTTTATAATCCCCTGCCTGAGTGAAGATTTGGGAAAAGAAACAGAGATTCCATGTTCAGTGGAATAACTAATGGAATATTGTTAAATTCTCTGATAATCGGGTGACCAGATCGCGATTCGCAAACAGAATACAAAGCTTAAATTTATGGACTCACGTACCGCTCTCATTCGGCATGAACCAAAATGTTTCCATGGCTGCGATGTCACATTTAATTTCTAACCTTTTGTAAACAAAGCTTTGTGCTTCACTTGTGTCATACTCAAGTAAATACTGGCACAGCCCTATCAGTGGGTACTGAATATACCCGGATTCTCGGTACTACCGGTACTACAGAAATGCTGGTATCGTCACATTTTCAAAATTTCAGTACCGACTTGGTACCGAAGTACCGGCACTTTTGACAACACTAATGATAATCATCAATTCTCCAGTCTTCAGTGTCACATGATCCTTCAGAAATCATTCTAATATGATGATTTATTATCAATGTTGGAAACAGCTGTGCTGCTTAATTTTTTTATAACCTGTGATACTCTTTTCAGGATTCTTTGATGAATAAAAAGTTAAAAAAGAACAGCATTTATTTAAAATAGAAATATTTTGTAACAATATACACTACCATTCAAAAGTTGGGGGTCAGCAATTTGTTTTCTTTCTTTTTTGAAAGAAATTAATACTTTTATTCAGCAATAATGTGTGTTCAATTGATAAAAAGTGATAGTTAGGACTTATATTTTTAGAAAATATTTCTATTCTTTTGAATAAATTCTGTTCTTTTTAACTTTTTATTCATCAATGAATCCTGAAAAAAGTATCACAGGTTACAAAAAAATTAGAATGATTTTCGAAGGATCATGTGACACTGAAGACTGGAGTAATAATGCTGAAAATTCAGCTTTGCATCACAGGAATAAATTATATTTTAAAGTATATTAAAATAGAAAACCATTATTTTAAATTGTAATAATATTTCACAATATTACTGTTTTTACTGTATTTTTGATCAAATAAATGCAGTCTTGGTGAGCAGAAGAGACTTCTTTCATCTATCTCATATATATTGCTATATCAACAAAATAAATTTAATATTACAACGTACACTTGCAGTGAAACAGGTGAACTTAGTTGCATGATAGTCAAATAGTAGAATGTGTAACTGGAGTTGTGAATACTTCATGATGCACTATAATGCAAGTAAAGCACAAGACAAAAAGATAAATGCCAAAACAGAAAAACACAAAACAAAAAACACTGTAAAAATTAACACCGCTCAAATGATTTTGCTTCAAGAGTCAGATTTCACATTGTCAGACCAAAACTGTTTAGAAAATCTCTGCTTAAAAAATAAACACTGAAATGTATTATTATATATTATACTATAATAATAAATGTTATCAAAGGTTATCAAGAGACTTGAGTTTTGTGATGCTCCTCTAATTGAAGCCCACTGAAGATCAGATGTGGCTGATTCATGATAGTTCTTCCATAAATCTAGACTAACATGCATTTTACGTTCCCAAAGCTGTAATTGTTTGGTTTTTTAGAAGAGGAAGACGTTCGGGGGAGATCAAAACCCCCCGCAGGACAGCTGGGAAGCAGATGAAAAGCTAAATGAAAACGACACAAAAATGAGAGAGAGGAAATTTCACATAAGTTCAGCGCTTAATTAGATCAGACACAAGATTGACTTTCCCCTCATCATTTTTGCCCAAACATCCTCACTCTTGGGGGAAATTGAGTTTCAGACGGTTTTATGTCGTTGATATCCGCGTGGGCTGACGAACAAAACTTACCATTATATAGAGGAAATCTAGCGTTCCCGTCCTTTCAAACGTCTCCCGTTTAAAATTAGAGGTAATTTTATTGAAGTAGTTCTTCATGAATAATATACTCGAGGTCGCACAGAGTTCAGTCAAATAGCAGCTCAAAAACTGCTGTTTCACCTTCAGACTCTTTTGATTCTCTGTAATTTGCCTGATTCATCTGATGTCACAGCAGTCAGCCTGTTATTTAAGTGTGCGGTTTGTGGATTTTATTGTCGATTGTTCGTCTGGTTTGTGGGTTATAGACAAAAACAACTGAATATCAAACAATGCCAACATTATATGCGACACTGTAAAGGACCAGCTATTAGAAAACATTTTAAATGAATAAATCCTCACAGATATTAAGCATAAGTAATCTGGTTTTTAGCTTACAAGCAGCATTTCTGAATAGTTTATTTGCATATTACAGTTTACATTCCTGCATGCTTTATTTTTGCCAAACTGTGAGATGACGCTAAATTATTTTTGGTGGTAATTCAAGAATGTTTTTAATCTTTACCTGATCTAAGAGAACTAACAACAATATACTTGTGTATGTTTTGTTTATTTTAACATTTACTGTGTGTCCCTCTACGCCTCTGGCGAAAACATCTCTCATCTGTGGGAACTGGATGAGGAATTTCTCTTTTAAAGCAGCTCAAAAGAGCATTTCATCACTCCACACACTCTGAGAGTGACACCTGACTGACACACAATGGCCATCAGTCAGCACGTCACAGACCTGTAAACGGCAACAAAAATACCACACACACGCTCGAAGAAATTATATAAGAGATGAAGCTTCTGCAATGGGAAAAGAAAAAGTGCAAAGTAACCCCAGCAGCATTTGTGCTCCAGACATGAATGATTCCTCAAATCATGTGTGTTGTGCTGGTGCTTTAGTGGTCAGATACACAATTCTCACCTGCTGCACAATTTTTTCTGATAAAAATTGCAACTGCAATTTAAAATTAGATTTAATAAAAAAAATAAAAAAATAAATTTATATATATATATATATATATATATATATATATAAATAAATAAATCATTTACTATGATTATTTCTAGTTATTGTTGTTAATATTATTTTTATTATTATTAATATTATTTTTATTATTATTATTATTATTATTATTATTATTATTTTTACTACACAGTGCTGCTCTAATAATAACAATTATTCCTATTACTAAATAAAATATAAAAATTACTAAAAAAAAACAAAGAAATATGAGGAAGATTTATTATTATTATTATTATTATTATTATTATTATTATTATTATTATTATATTGTGCTGCTCTAATAAAAACAACTAAAAAAAATTATTTAAAAAAAAACAAATATTACTATCATTAGTACAGTATTCCAATATTCCATCGTAAATAAAATAAAAAATATAAGAAAAATAATATAATATTATATAATATTATTAATATAAAAAATACATTTTATATTAATAATATAAACAATTAAATCGAAAATGTTTACATTTTCAAACATTATTTTGACAGAAAACCGCAGGGAGCCCTAAAGTCTGCATGAAACGGAAGTTACAATAATCTTTTTTCTTCCCTATTGTGATGAATATTCGAGTGAAACAGCTTCTCGAACAAGAACAAATGTAGGGCGGGACTTAGTTTTGTCTATGCGAATTGATTGGATGGCTGTGGTTTGCTATTGGTGGATTTCATGTGAGTGACAGGTTGCCCCGCCCTCACAGCAATAAACATGTCATCAGAGAAGAGCCGGTCTGAGACACGGAAAACACAGGTGGATCATGAGCTACTCGCGTGTAAATGAAGATGGTAATACGCTTCATACTTTATTTATTAAATAAATCATTACATTTATTTAATAAAATCACAACATTTGTGATTTGATAATCTCACTAAGCCATATTGCGATTAACTGACGCAAACTGAAGGAGAGATCCATATTTAGAGCCCAGACAGAGACTTGCAGGAATCATATCATTATTTTGATTTCGTTCTGTAAGAGAACCTTAATGCATTCAAACTGAACAAAACAAAAAAACATCTTAAATTTCTGCTAATTTAAAATCTGCTAATCATGTTAACAAACACACGGCATGATTTTGAATCCAGCTCAATCCAAAACCGCAGTGCACAGCACCTGTTTGAGAAACATCTTCAGGTCAACAAACATCAGTCAGATTCTGTTGTTTGCAGAGGAAAGTTTCCACAAACACGTCCCACATTCTCTTACAGCTCAACTGTAGTCCTATCCAGCTGTCTTCTTCTCTACCCGCCTTGATAAACTGCTGAGGCCTGAGAAACACACGACTGACCGTAACAAATAAACACACCGTCTGCTAAAACACAAGATTCAGCAGCAGCAGCAGGAGCTGCGGTTCTGTTCTGTCTGTCCTGGCTTTGACCGGCCGCCAGCGTCTGGATCAGGCCACTGTCACGGCCACAACACACACACAAAAACACACAAACACACAGCGTTGGTGCTTCAAGTGCATGAAACTTAAACTGTTTATTCTAAATGCAAAAGATTAAAACCCGCAATCCTGTACGAGACACATTATAAAGATTCTCTGAACTGTCTCAAAGGCTTCACCCACAGCTCTGTCATCATTTATTCACCCTCATGTTGTTCTTCTGTGCACACAAAAGATGATATTTTGAAGAATGTTTCTTTTTTTGTTCATACAATGAAACAAAAACAACAATGGACCCCACTGACTTTCACTGTATGAAAAAAAAAAAAAAAAACAAAAAAAAAAAAGACATTGTCAAAATATCTTGTGTTCTGCAGAAGAAAAAGTCAAACATTTTGGATTTTATGACGGAATTCATATTTATCAAATATTCTGCTTTCATCAACCAATATAACTAGAGTACACTAGTGATATTTATATATTAATATATTTCTATAGCCTTTATTTTCAGTTTAAAATTTTAATATTTATTTAAGTTTTAATAAATTTAAGTGCTTTTTTTATTCATTTTTGTTTTTTAGATATTTCTATTTAGCTTTCATTTTTAGTAACTAACTTTTATGTAACTTTAATAACATAAAATGTATTTTATTTCAGTGAGACTTTTTTCCATCTAATATATTTATGTTTTATTTCAGCTTTATTTTACTTAAAAATGTTTTTTAATAGTTTTAGTCAATAACACTGGGGTCAGATGCCATATTTACTTTTTCATGAATGAAAACGATGCAGTCTAATCGATGCACATCCAGTTTTCACAACACACTTACCAGAGCCATTCGTTCACAGGAATTTGTTGAAAAGACATTTTCAATATTGCGTCAGCTGAACGATCAACAGCCAAGATAAAAACAGCTGAACAAAGGTCTAACCCGCACAGCCTCATTTACACTCCCAAGAAATTAAACAAGACATCTACCATGAAAAGAGTGTAGTTCACCCAAAAATTTAAATCCTCAACTTCATGTCTTTCCAAACCTATAAGACAATTCACCTTCAAAAAACAAAGATATGTTTAATGAAACCTTTTGTCCCTCCATTGAAAGTCATATATGAGTGCTCTATGTGCCTTAATCAATGCTTATATGTGAATAAAAGCCTAAATTAAATCTGTTCATCATAAGAAGTCTTAAGCCGCTCGATTCATATGGATTTCTTTTACGATCTCTTTACGTGCTTTCTGAAGCATCAGAGTTTTGGATGAATGGACAGAAATCAGGTTTCTCCAGTTGTTTTTCACAAATGAGCAAAAGTTTGGAATTAAATGATGGTAAGTAGTTGATAACAGAAATTTCATTTTTAGGTGAACTATCACATATGGTTACCATATTTGAACCCAATCCACCACAGACATGCAAAAGTACACATACAATATTGAGGTTTCCTAAAGAGCATCTCAACAAGACAACACTGCTCAACACAGCGATAAAAATCAACAGCATGCTATTTTGTGAAATTAATTTACTCTTGTGAGTTGATCATAGAATAGTAATGAAGGGAAATGTGTGCTCAAAACCATCTCTGAATTTAAATGAGGGGTGTGTGATTTGGTATTCAAACATATGTTACAACACTACAGATGTATTACAAAAAACTTGATTGTTGCTGTCAGTGTATAAATCCTTCAAAATACAGATTCATAGCGCCATCTATCAGGGTTAAAGGAAAAACCAGCACACATCGCATCTGCCACAGCCTGAGCAACAGGTGTTCAGCACCCGGGAAAATACAATTCATCACATAAACAGTCAGCAGCGCCACCTTATGACGAAAACAGGAAGCATAATATAACGACAACAGAAATCTGTTCTGGTAAGGCAGGCTGAGAAAGCTCTTACATATTCATCAGATTAAGATTTAATCATGGTTAAATGATTAAATATTTTTTATGAAAGACAGAGATAGAGTAATGCTTTACAAGTAACATATGCTACGTAAACATTACGTTTGAAATAACAGGGTTTCTGCAGGTTAAAGACTTTTTCAAGACCAAGAAAATAGAAAATATATTGACAATATACTGAAATATGGAATATATTGAATAATATGTCAATATGTTCTCTAAATGTCTAGAGAGAAACACAATAAGTTGTATTAGCAGCACTTCAGAGTTTGAAAATACAACGTCCAACGCACATCCATTACTTTTTAATTCATTTTACAAAAAAAAAAAAAAAAGCGCCTTGAATTGCTCTGCTTTCAACCACTAGAATATGGACATAACTTTTACTGTATCACCTGATGACACTGAGTTATGCTTAAAACAAGAACAAATATCTGCCAATGGGTTCAGAAAAATCAACTTAATTCAAAAGTTTTCTCAGTGACAGATATTTGTTCTTTTTTTTTTCTTTTTTTTTTAAGCATAAACACTTCTTTTTGTTAAATTTTTCAAGACTTCATTTTACATTTGCATCTCAAGTAAACGTATCAAAAATGTTTAGATATTTGTATTGGAAAACAGGACAAAAAAACTGAAGAAGATATTAGTTTTTGGCAATGTATGCAACATTTAATGCTGTTACTTATAACATATAATGCTATAACTTTATGAATTCCAGACATTCTGCTCTGATTTAAGACCTTTTTAAGGCCTTAATTTGTGTCAGAGCGAATTAAGCCTTTTTACGACTCGCAGAAACTCTGAGTACACATAAAAAAAGTTTTGCTTTTTGAATTTACACTATAATACTACTTTTTAAGTAACATATTAATTTAATCTATTTACATCTGCAGGTATGAAGTATGGAAAACTTGTTTCCACCACTAAATAAAAAAATAAAGTTTAACTTGCGAGATATAATTCTGACTTTATAAGATGCAGTTGTGAGTTTATATCATGCAATTTTGACTTTATATCTCACAGTTCTGAGAAAAAAGTCAGAATTGCATGATATAAACTCACAACTGCATCTTATAAAGTCAGAATTATATCTCGCAAGTTTATAGTTTCTCTCATAATTCTGACTTTTTTCTTGCAATTTTGAGTTTATATCATGCAATTCTGACGTTATAACTCGCATTGTGTTTATATCTCGCAATTCTGAGAAAAAAAGTCAGAATTGTGAAATAAAAAGTCGCAATTACCTTTTTTATTTTTATTTCATGGCGGTGAAAAAGTTTCCATACTAAGGTGCAAGTAATTTATGATGTACGAAAAGAAAGTGGCTTCCCCGACTGCAGCAACTTCCATTTTTACTACAGATATTTTGCGCCAATTTCCCAGGAACGATTTTGTGAACACGTGATCGAAACTGTGCTTTATTCACAGATGTTTTATGTTAAATTTGCAACTTTGGATGGAAACAGAGCTAATGAGGTGGTTAGTTACCTGTATTCCAGAAGTGGTGAAATAGGGAATCTCAAACTTCACACTGATTGGTGGTTTTCCCTCCTTGTCCTCCGCCTCCACACTGGGCAGCCCGAAATGAGCCCTCATCAGGTACTCCTTACCTCCCTGAGACAAAGACACACTCATGAGTTTTTGCTGATATTACTTTCACTACTTAGCTAGTAGTAGTTATCATTAATGTATCATAGCAAAACAGACTGCATGTATTTTCTTACAGGGAAAGACTTGATGGACCAAACAATCTCGCTGTTTTCCGGCACCCACTTCACGCTGCCCACTGTGGTCTTAAACTTGGGCGAGTCTGCATCGGTCGGGACTGGAATATGAATCTCCACGTTGTTGGCAGTGGAGCGGCGCTTAAACTGAGATTTGGCCTGAAGGTAAAACAGACGAAACATGAGAGTCAATTCAGATGCTCTGTGTATAAAACCACAGCATAAAATCAACTGAAGTTCACATAGTTTGTGAAAGTGTTCTCACTTTGATCATGTACTCGATTCTGCTGTGTGAATGCTTCTCAATTACAGACTCGATCCAGATCAGCGGCTTCACCTGTTCACACAGAAAATCAAACCCCATCAGAACCAAACATCAAATAAACAAAACCTCGAAAAACAGCAAATGACAGTTTACACTTATAAAATGTAATCATTGCATTTAAATAAATATGAATTTAAGGCAAGATACACCAGGTAAAGACGGAAAAAACAGATATCATCATACTTCTCCAGATGATTGATTACATAAAGAATTGCAAGCATTTTTGTATAACATGTTTCCTGAAATGTTATGTTTAAATATGGATGCAAAATGGTGCATGATCTATTTAAATATGAACTAATATCCATAAATTTGAAATTGGAAAATGCCAGATTAAAAATTTGTTTCATAGATGTAAAGGATTTTACAAAGGGGATTTGGACGTCTAATTTTATCACTTCACAAATCAGAAAATGCTGTCAACAGCCAGAAAAAAAAAAAAGTTTTTAGGAATAAAATGTTGAAATATGAACTAACAAATGATATATGAACAAACACCTCTGTAAAAACCTTCAGAATATCGATAGGAATAAAACTGTAAAGTTTGATGTATGTAAAGCTGCTGAAGTGGAGACTAAAAAATATGCAATGCAATTGAAATCTACAGATGTAAATAGATAAAGTGCAATAAAATAAACACTTGAAGATGTATTTTGGATGTTTTCATTCCACTAATCTGAAACAACACACTATAGAGAAGCAAAATAGCCCAAAATCCCAAAACTGAAAATTAATTTAATAAGCATGAATGAATTTAGACTCTCACATGCGTGTTGAGGCGGTAGGACATCAGCTCAAACTCTCCATCCGGAGGAATGAAGGAGATTGTGCGATCGTTCTCAAATCGAGACAAACGCACACACTGATGAAACTTCACATCCTCCAACTCCACGGATTTACTCTTACCACCTGAAGAAGAGAGGTATGATTGAACAAATGACTAAAACACACACCTCAGCTGTAGAATTCACAGTAAAGCCTTGTTTCTGAAGCTTATCAATTGACTTTTGGGGTTTTTTTAAGTTTAAAACTTTTTCGGTATATAGATATTTACACTGACAAAAGCTAAAGTGAGTACAATTGAATATTTAGGATGTAAAAGCGTCAAAGAACAGATGAAATTACTTGAGGACGATGGGGTGGAACATACGGTATCAAAGGCTTGTCATTTTTACTTTTGTTTAGTTTAGATCACAGTCTGGTAAAGCCACGATTTGTTATTTCCTATCACAATTCATAAACAGGTGGTAATATCAGGAGAGATATTTTATTGGATTTTAGGAGTACACTAGCATATAGAGGATTCAGGAGAAAATACACATGGAATAAAAGCTACAAAATTCCAGATTATATGAGGTCTTTTATCATCCATACAGAGAAAGAAAACTGAGGAAATGGACTCACGGCCAGTGTTCTCGAACAGAACCTTGTCATTCAGACCCAAACGCAGCTCTGGCATTCCCGAGAGGAACACTCTCATCTTAATGGAGCCAACGATCTCACTGCGAAGGACGTTACCGTTCGCACTGACCTGGAGAAAGATCAGGACCCATGAGTCAGCAGTGTCAAACACTCAAATCAATCAAAATAAATCAATAAATAAACTAAATAAAAAAGATCATCTATATTGTAGTTCCACATACCTACTGAAAACTACTAAACATTTATTCAGTACAAGGCAAAAAATAGCATAGCGAGAGCATCATTGCAAAAAGAAATATCACAAAAAATCTAAATTATCTTGTTTTCATAACAGTTATTAGTTAGTTTTAATTTTGTAATGTTTCCTGAGGAGTACTTACAATGTTAGTATGATTTTTAAATAAAACAAATTGTCAAAATTTACAAATAAAAGGCCATTTTATACCGTAATTTTATCCCTCTGATTTGAACGCTCTTTTAGAAGGGGCATGTCTGCTCTAAGACTTCAGTGTAAACGCCCACTGCTGTGATTGGCTAACATCTTTGCATATGAAATAAGTATTACATGCGGAACATTACTGTTGGGTCCATATTTTACAGTAAAAGTCGTTTGCAAAGTCTGCGTCAAAACTGTGACTGATTTACCAAAGAATCCACAGTGGAAATGTACCGAACAAACAAATAATGCTCTACTGAGACATCCTGGGTCAAAAATGGTCTTCGGTGGTGGCTGACAGACATGGTCATTCACACAAATAGTAAAAAGTACCCTACCCACGTGATCTGCAAGCCCAATACTGACAATATATTACCTGCCACTCTCACTGTAATTCTTTCTTGCCCTCTTTGCCAAAAAAAAATCCATTATTTCATAGCTTATAGCTTTGTAAGAGAAGATGCTTCTTTGCTAGATCTTATAATTATTTTGGTATATATATATATATATATAATAATTAAATAATCAATATTAAAAAGTAGCATTAAAATGTTTAATAGTCTAATTTTCTACCATACAATTGAATGCACCTGGCTAACAACAGCTTGCTTTGTTCTGGTTTCACCTCACTTTTTTCTTTTTTTTTTTTTTTTTCTTTTTTTTAGATAATTTACTACACATTGTCATATAAATAACCTGAAAATACTGTGGATTATTAAGGCTAAATCTTACAAACCACTCTTGCTAAATGGGGTAAGCACACTTACGTTCTCATTTCAGAGGTGTTCTGAGTAAATGATTTGTTATTCACCGATTCAGACAGCGACGTCTCATGAGTTCAGTGTTTAAGAATCGAATCAATGTTAAAATGAATCAGTTCGAATGAGCCATTAGGTCGTGAATCGGACAATAGTGGACCTGGACGCGTTGTGTGCGAATCCCGGCTGTTACGACATCGCAAAAGATTTGTCAACACAGAAACACTTCATCACTGGATAGGATTTTTTTTGTCTATTAAAAGTGTGGTTTAGAGGCAGTCTTTCGCCCCACTATTAAGTCACATTGTGACAAAATCTGAAATGGGTCATTTACCGAGCTTAGATTCAATAACAGCTGTTTTGGGGCTAAAGAGGAAGTTTTGAGTTCTGAAACTTACAGGATGTTTTTATAGTACAATTTTTCTTACATGTCAAAAGATAAAGGAAAATTTGACTTCTCAATTTATGACCTCTTTAAGCTCTTGACCTGGACTGCTTTCAACACGTTATTTGGATCCAGCTAAAAAGTGTCAAACCATTTAAAAAAAACAGCAGGTACATAAATTTACACAACCGAAGCACAATGTCATGGCTGTTACTGCGTCCTGTTTGTTATGATGGATTCCTGTGTTTATTTTGAGCATGTCTAGAGACATCTAAGAAACGAGATGTTTCTAAAAACATACCAGTAGGTTGACAGACTCGATGACGTCCAGGAAAACCTCGTTTTTCCTGTACTTGATGCCCTCTGACCTCCAGGAGACGGCGTTGGTTACAGTCGCAGGGGGCCGCGGAGCTCCCGTGTCCAACTTGTGACCTTCCTGCGTGATGTATCTGTGTATTGACACAACGACATGAGCAAAATAAACACACGGCTGGAAATTTCTGCAAAATTATATGACTGAGTGATATCTGCTGGTTTAAGGAAAGACCTGGAATTATTTCAGTATTGAGACACATATTACATTATCTCACTTTTAAAAGTGCCCCTACTATGCTTTTACAGATATTACATATCATATAGTGTGTATTATAGCGGTTTGTGAATGTAAATGTAAACGAATGGTAAAGTTTCAAAGCTTGAAGTCCAGATAAATGGAGTTATTGTCTCCCAAAAGAAAGAAGTGATTCTGAACTGCTGAAACTGCAGTAATTCCAGCTTGAACGTATGTAGGTTTGGAACAAATTTGCATAATGCCAGCCAATGGTCTTCAGTGGCTGCCCGTGAACAGCGTCTCCTTTGCCCCGCCCTCAAACACTTGTAGCTGAGACTGGAAGAGTATGGATTGTGTTGTCGACATGTCGAGAAGACGCTGTTTTCTGCGCTGCGAAAGCTCATTCCAAAGTATGAGACTGATATGATAAAACTGATGCCATTGTTACTGTCCGTATCACTGTATATCAAGTGCTGAGGAAGAGCTGAAATTCAGAAATGCTAACAGAAGTTTCATTTCTGACCAATTACAACAGACTGGGCCATCTGACCAATCATGACAGAGGCTCTCAGAAAGGCGGGGTTTAGAAAGAATGGATCCTTGATCGAACCGTTTCAGACACTGTGAGAAAAGAGCTGATGCTGCAATGTATATATTATTTAAAAATAAATAATAAAGTGTTTTTTGACCTTGGATGCAGGTAAACTTACTGTAGGGGACTCCAAAACAAAATTAGAACCTTTAAAATAGTTAATGATTAAAAAAGACTTTCCATTGAACGTCAGTCATATGGCTTGAGGGCGAGTAGATGGTGACAGAACTGTTAGTTTTGAGTTGATATTCCTTTAATGGTTCATAAAAGAAACTCAAACACAAACTCACTCCTGAAGGATCTTGCTGTCAGTAGTTTGAGGGTATCCGAAGTCCATGAGTTCATCCAGCAGCTCGTAGATAATGACAAAGTTATCTCTGATACTCTCCTCCTCCAGCTCCTTAAAGTATTCAGAGAAAACCTGAAAAACAGACACATCAAATACCAGTTAGAATAAAACAAGTAATCATGAAATGTAGTATGCAACAATAAACGATATATTAATGAAGCGGTTTTTGAAATTATTATCAGTGTTGGCTTGGCTGATTAACAGACGTGTTAGCGCCCCCTTGTGTTAATTCCACAATCTACTGGCCCTAATAATTCTGGTCCAATAAGGTGAGCTCTCCCACTTTAATCACTTTAATCCCAAAAGAGAAATGTACAATTCACATATGACGTACCTGAACAATTTTGTAGAGGAAGGAGAAAACCAAGGAGACGCAAGCATTCTTTTTGGATGTTGCAACAACTGTTTGCCAGCAGGTTAAGAGACAAAACATGATTAAAAGAGACAATTAAACAATAAAATTATTATTTTATAACAGTTTTATAATTTGCATATTGTGGCTCATCCAGTGAACCAGATTTAAAAGCTAGAACTATCCGTGTCATAATTATAAATTAAATAACTAGTTAATAGGGCGGCTTGATTACAGCAAAAATCATAATCACATTTTTTGGTGAATATTAAGATGATATAAAAACTGCAATATTCCATAAAAAAAAAATAATAAGAAGAATTGTCAATTGTGATTTCATGATGACTTTAAATTTCATTAAACATTTCTGACTTAAGGACCGGTGAGGCCTTTTTTTTTTTTTTTTATTCGCACTCATGCTCCTAAATATATTTTATGGTTCACACATCTATTTTTAGTCATAAACGCAATGCAAATCATGTAATCAAATACATATATAATGTTACAATATAAAACTATTGACAAGTCACTGACTATAATATGTAATTAGAATAATAATAGAAGTTTATGGTGAAATATTCATATTCTAATATATTAGTGTAAGAGTTCAAGAAGACTTTATTTCACATGCAATGCTTTATTTTTAACTTTTCAAACTCTACTGTTACACTCGATTACATAAAATGATAAAGCAGCCCAGCAGGCAGTTTGCAGGTTTGCAGCGTGGAAGGATACGGTACAGATTGTTGTGTTTAATCCACATGAAACGAACTCCACCATGAGCCAGGATGGGTGACAGCGTGCCCTCCTCCTCTTTATCCATCAGCAGGGTCATAAAATGCTCAATCTCGGACATGTCCACATCACCGCGGTAATTACGGCAGATCAGGACCTGAACACACACACAGCAAATTAAATTCACTGACTTCCGTCAAAGAGTCATTTCCAATACTTGCTGCTTTTCTTCTACTAAGACGGAGATATTTTCTGAATACGGGCTGCTAACAGACCAGATGTAACTTTATTAACCCAGATACACTACAGTAACCAAGGCCAGGAATGAGCAGCTTACCAGATTAAACGATCTGACTAGTTATACAGGCAAAACTTTGCGTAACACCATTTTCACTATACAGCAATTTCTTTACTATACTTGCAATTTAAACATATTCAGATTATACTGTCAGATGAAGGTAATGACTTTGAAAGACTAAATAAAATACAATTTAAGGAAAGCTTTAATGTGTAATTAGATCTCTGCATCAGCTGAAAAATGAAATACTTTTAAATATCATATGCTGTTTGATTTGTATATTCACGTCAAATTTAATCCACGAACACTTTTCATGTAAAGACAGATGTTAATGTCACTGAAAAATATACCAAAATGGTTATACCTTTATATATATATATATATATATATATATATATATATATATAGTTTTTGTGTGTGTGTTTTTACATCACATGAACATTGTAGCAAGGTAATACCATAGAATTTGGGTAATACTATAGTATTATTTCATGTACATTGCAATTACCATGGCAAAAATCATTGTACCAGCAAAAAAGTGCGTTTATCAGAGCCGCAAACAAGCATGAAAAAAACCCCAAAATAATGCATTATATCTTATTAAACAAACTAAAACGCGACAAATAAGCTACAGAACAAGGAGGGAGAAAAATATCTGAAAAAAATATCACTTTCGTGAACTAATACATCAGAATCTGGAGTGTTAAAAATCTTCGCAGCTTTCAGACCAGGGGAAACACATTTATTGATTTTAACTGAGAATAAGTCTATTTAAATCCCCTAACGTTCATGTTTGATGTGGATTAGCTTTAGCCTTCAGTGCTAGTGAACCGTTATCTTACCTTCCCCTTCAGATCTAACACATAAACAGCGCTGGCCGACATGTTTGCGCCTTCCTTGACCGCTTTTATCGTTAATCTACAGAAGTCCGCTCACTTCTGGGACATTTGTTAGTTTAATAAAGAGCTGTCATCGGTTTTATAAGCTCAAAGAATCTCAAACATCATCAAATTGCGGATGGGAGAGATTTTGAGGAACCGGGCGCTGATGTGGTGGGAGCGTAAGACTGTAGCGCCACCTGCCGTACTGGATGAATGAGAGAACTACAGTTTCACTAGAGGGGTCGACATCTGTGTGAAGGGTGTAAACTGGGTGTGTATGTACTTCATACATCCATTAAAAGTCTTTCCACTAGATGTCGCTTGAGACTAAGCAATAATCCAAGTATTTTACTTTCAAAGAATAATGTTTTTTTTTTTTGCAGTGTTTCTGATTTGGTCATACGTCTCAGACTGTTATACGGTTTATAGTTTTTATTAATATTTTCAATTAGCAATTTTTTATTTCAGTTTGATTTTTAGTAATTTTGTCTTGCTTATTATTATTTTTATTTAAAAATGTTATAAACTTAAAAACTTATTTCAGTTAATTCCAAGGCAACATTTTTAATTGAACAGTTTTTCATCTAATATTTGTATTTCATTTCAGCTCTATCCCATGTCAACAGGAACACGTCACGTGCATGAGATGATCTGGAATTTAGGGCATATGTGTATCCATATGTTCTGCATGCCATTGTTCAGCGTGAGGTGCGTCTCTGACGTTAGACGTTTATTTATGAGACACGCGGGTCCACAGGCACATTTTACCCTTGAGATGCAGATGACACTTTTACCGTGTATAAGGGTTGAGAGGAGCATGTCCCTCAAGAGAGACATAAAAATGTGAAATCGCTTCTTTAAAAAAGTGGGCCGTGATGAACAATGTAATGAACTGCCAATGAAAGTCAAGACTGGTGAAATCTTTGCTGTACAAACCTCAGCAATGTTCTTCAGATTCTGTTGCAATGATTTTCTATTAGTCTAGGCTATATGATGCAACATTGACTGGTTAAGCTCAGAATTAAACCACTCCTGTCCTGTGACCTTTTTATGCTTTAGAGAAAAACAAATTAAAATTAATTGCATGCCTTTTATCAACACAAGCCATCCAGCATTTATTAATATATTCTAAAATCCATCTAGCTTACTGCAGTGTGCAACAAGTGTCTCACAGCAGCCGCCGAGCGAATGCACAGAGTAACATTATAACATCATTTTCAACACAGTCAAATGTATCTAATATGATAAACAGCGCTGTGTTACCTCATACGCTTGACCGGAAGAAGTGGCGCCGACGACTGCAGCATAATACAAGTCCCGCTGCTGTCGAGCCGTGTGTCGCGCTCGTCTCTCATTAGCAATCGCTCCAGCTCCTGCTCTGCTTCATACTACAGTAAGGTTAATAATCTCATCCATGAACATGATTTCTGCCCGAGTCCCGTCCGATTCTTTTCCACTGGCTGTAAGGTGAAGACGACATCTCCCAAGATGCTCAAAACTCGGCGTCATCAAGCTACGCCTTTGTTTTGAATAGGCGACCTCTAGCGGCGAAAAATCTACATATTGTAGCTTTAATGATTATCCTAAGTATATACGAATGATATTATTTTAAAATGTGCATATAGCTTACTATATAATGTGTAAGAAAACAAATTAGTGCATAATAAAACCAACTGAACGTAATTTCTTACACTTGATTAACTGTTAATTATAAATAAGAATGATAATAGCCTATTAAGTGAATAATTGAACATCATTAATTTGTTTTAGTTATAACTGAAATATTTGGTCATTTAACACTTAATTTAACACATAATTACATTAAAGATGATATTGTATACATGTAGGGTAAGTGCAAATACGTGTATAAGCTAAGCTATCAGGCTAATCGGGTATCTGTATGCTATGCTAGTACATAAGTTAACTAATACAGGTGTAAACGGTCATTATAACATAGTTGAAACAGCATTTATCATAAAATGATTTTGTAGGAATTGTAATCAGGCACTAAAGAGAGTAGGCCTACCTATTAAAAGCCAATGGGATCGCATGGGGTCCTAGTTGAGCCCCAATTTGTCACTACAGAGGCTTCTCAAACAAGAACAAATGTAGGGCGGGGCTTGATTTAGTATGAGGAATTGATTGGATTGTTGTGGTTTGCTATTGGTGGATCTCAGGTGAGTGACAGGTTGCCCCGCCCTTGTCATCAGAGAAGAGAAGAGATGTTGCTGCAAGAGGGAGAGGAAGTTATTTTGATTCAAGATTATGAGGCACATGAATTTAACCAAAAATAATGAAAATACTGCAATATTCCATAAAAATTAAAAAATTGCCCATTTTTATTTCATAGTGACTTTAAGAACATTTTAATAATTTGAAGAACCTTTTTCCACTTTAAAGAACCTTATAATGGGTTCCATGGATGTTAAAGGTTCTTCATGAAACTGTAATAAAGAACCTTTGTTTGTACTGTGGGTCACACCAACACCCCTTTATCTGACCAATCACCAACAGGAGGACAGAGACACATGACATCCATCAGAAGACATAACATTGTTCACAGTCTCTCTTTGTCTCTCTCTCTTCTCTGTCTTTAACCTCTTCACTTGTTTCCAGACTTGTGGTGTGAGTTATTGCTGTTCTGTCCTGGTTTCCTAATACGCAACTGAGACCTCAGTCCCGTGAACTCTGTGTGTCTACAAAGAACAGACATGCAAATCACTGAACAAACGTCCACTTTTCTAATATCTGTAACACAAAAAATAGTAGTTTGTCAGCAACAAAATGGAGTTTATAAATAGTAAACAGCTGTTTGATGTGAGAAATTGGAGGTTATTTAAAGTCCAGCTTCAGGGTTTGTTTTTTAAACTCTGTCCTGCTCCAAAAATACAATCACATCTTGTGCATTTTATGATGTAATAAAATATTATTGCAAAATAATGTGCCTAAAATTGCATGTATCCTTTATGGTTAAAGGGGACATATCATGAAAATCTGACTTTTTCCATGTTTAAGCCCTATAATCGGGTCCCCAGTACATCTACCAACCCAGAAAACATCAAAAAAGACAACCCAGTAACTTTGTTTTGGCAAGCCTTTCTCTTTAAGCATGTGAAAAAACGAGCCGCTCAGATTTAGCTCCCCTTGTGATGTAGGAAGGGGAACTTATTATAATATTACCGCCCCTTAATCTGCACATTTCCATGGTGCCGCCATTTTGTTTTCGCACTCGACAACGGTGTACCAGTTCTAAGGCAAAAGTTGGAGCAAAGCATGCTAACTGTTCTGTCGTTGGCTGCACAGACGAGCACTGAACACTATTTTGAGTCTCGTTAGCTTGGATAGCCTGCAAGTTGACCCTGGCAAGCTCGATTGCTAAAAAAGGAGCGTTTCTGTCCGAGCAATATTTTGGAAAAAATATTAGATCATTCACAGCGTTTGATAGCAATCATAAATGTTAGCCTGGTGTGTATGGCTCTGTTTGGCAAACAGGTACGCTATGTATAGTGGGCGTCCGTCCATATAGGTTTTGCACAAAAGATTAACATGACGGCACATGCTAGTCGATGAGTTGAATCAACTCCACAGCAACTACATAAATTTATCCACTATCCATTCAGAAACGTCCAGTTTCATTCTAAAAGTTGTAACTTCTTCCTGAGTCTCTCCATCAGTGTCGACTCCGGTTTGAACAATGTAAGGCTGAACACCGTTACTGACAATCCTCATTTTGGCTGCGTGAGATTCTCCAGCTTTGTTGTTGTGGACTGCATCAGATGTATTATTCTGGACTGCATGAATTATTAATAAATTGACCCTTCGCCGGGAGTTTGATTGACAAGCGATCTAACCAATCATAACGCCGAATCCGCCATTTTGTCCGACAAAGCAGTCAGGAGTTACACGATTAACCTCGGTGGACTTGAACTTGAAAAATGGTGTGTACTGACGTCTTTCCGCGTTTGAAACAACATTCCTTCTCATGTTCATTCATGTTTATTTGATGCTATGAATTAACTAGAAGGAAGAGATGATCGGTTCACGAGCCGCTTGATCTGAGGCGCTACAGCAATCTGTCACGACACATTAAAGAGCTACAAAACGTTTTTTATTGTTCGAATTTCTTAAAAAATTACACAATTTGAAAGCTGGGACTTTGTTTAATATCATAAGTAACCTGCTCTGTCTTGCTGTCGACGTGCTGCCAGTGTCCTCTTTGCTCCGCGATGTATTTTTTCACTCTGTGTGGCGTGACAGAGCCATAGCTTGTCGGACAAAGCAACAGTAACTAAGGGGGGCGGGTCTTTGCGATGAAGATGGGTAAGCAACTGTGTATCTTGTGTTGTGATCGACAGGTCTAGATGAACATGCTCATCTTGAACTTTTGTTTAGTTGCTCTGTTTCACCCAATATATATGCATTCTATGTATTGTTTTGCATTATATAAATGACAGGAATTAATAATTGTGAATGAGAGGTTGATTTTTGGTGACTAGAAGGCAGCAGAAGCAGGACAGCAGGTTTGAAAAAGAGTCTGTGATGATTTATGAGCAGTGGACTGTGCTGCATTGTCTGAACGGCCTTTGCACTATAATTAGACATATTCAAAATATCACCTTGCATTTGCGTGAGCCTTCTTGCACATGTTTTGTGAAAGTGCGCCAGTCAAAATCACCTGACAGACACTCAAGTTGCACACTGCTCTTGAACTTTGTTAACCCTGTCAGAAAAATCATAGTCAGAAAAATCAAATTTTTTGGAAACAGTTTATTGAACTTTTAACAAAATATACAATAAAATAAGTTTGCAAATGTGTTTTTGTTGAGTATCACACTTTTATGGCTCATATGATTTAGTGAGAATATGAAGCTCAAACTCGAGGAGGAAAAACACTTTAATTTTATTCAGAGGTGCAAATTGAGCAAAAATATGCAATTTAGTTCAGATGCTGATAAAATTCTGATAATAATGTAAATAATTTAGATCTTATAACAGTATACCATGACAGTATACTGACAAAATGCATATAAATATCAATATCTGCCAATAATATGTCTTAGTAAGGTGATATTTAAATGCTTAGTTTATGATCTGTAGTTTTAAAACATATAATATAATTTAATTTAATGATGATTGAGAGATGAACAAATAAATCTTCCTCAAAAGCCTGATGATCATATTTGATACTCACATTTGAACATGATTTTTCTAAAAAAATAAATAAATAAATAAATAAATAAATAATCAAGTAAACAAGTTGCTTCAGTCCAGTAAGAGTTCATCTTGAAATATTACTAACAATATAAAAGTTATTCTTATGTTTACTATATAAAAATCAGCAAATATTTCACAGAAGACACTGAAGAGCTGAAGGTGGATGTTTTTACAATTATACTAAAAGGCTTTTTACTTGCTATTAACTATCAACACTGAACAGGTAAAACACTAGCAGGTGCCAAATAAACTAGTTCTGCTTGTACCTCCAGTTATATCCAACTGCAGAGATGTTGACTTCTGATAACGTGATGAAATCAAACTGCTAAAGACATTATTGCATTTTGCAATGTTCTCATTAAGTTGTAAAAATGGTTTTTGAATGCTTCCTGAGCGTTCACATCTAGTTTTTTAAATGTTTTAAACGTTTTTTTATTGGTTATACAAATGTTAAGGGAACATTGCATTTGATAATTGTTCAAACATTATGGAAACGTTACTTTTGAATGTTCTGAAAATTCTGAAACAAGTAGTAACATTTAAAAAAACAGTAGCTGAGCTAAAATGTTTCATAAAAAGGTTCCATTAATGGTGTAAATAATGTTAACTAGTAAACTAGTTCTGCTTGTACCTCCAGTTATATCCAACTGCAGAGATGTTGACTTCTGATAACATGATGAAATCAAACTGCTAAAGACATTATTGCATTTTGTGATGTTTCTTATATAAACAAACTGCTTTATTAGATGTAATTGATTAATCACATTTTACATGACAGATTTATCAATGATAAAAACAAAGCTGGATGGCTTGTTACATTATGGCACAGATACAACAGCTAAATTGTCATTTGCTTATTAAAATAAGACATTGATTTTATTAAAATGCCATATAGCATCCAGTATGTCATCCAGTAAGAGTATATAGAGCTGTAAAATGAATGTGAACAGAAGTTCGGATCAACTACGGGTTATAAATGCGACATCAGATTGCTTGGATTATAATATTGGAGTTCCGCAAGGTTCTATTTTAGGCCCATTTTTGTTTAGTATGTATGTAAACGATTTACCAAATGTATGTCCTCCAGATGTTATTTGTCAAATGTATGTGGATGATGTTGTGTTGTATGTACATGCAAAAAGTCAACAACAGGCTGCACAGAAATTGACTGACACTATGAATCAAGTTGCACAATGGATTATCATTTCACATTTGCATCTTAATGTCAGAAAAAACTGTTTGTATGTTTTTTATTAAAAGGCCAGATTATCATGTGAAAGCAGATGTATTTGTCCAGGAACAAAAACTTGAGGTAGTACATGAATTTAAATATTTAGGATTATTACTGGATTCTCAACTTTTTAAAAAAAAAAAAAAACAGTGGTAAATACAGCGAAATTTAATCTAGCGAATTTCAGATTTATTAGAAATAGTTTGAAACAGTTTTCACCATTGTAGCATATTAACTAAGTTTTCTATTTTGAGTTGGGAACATTTGATTCAATTTGCTGATTTGGTACTTATTTTTAAGATCTTCAACGGTTTTGCTCCACCTGTTTTTAAGGATTATATAGATCAGAAAACAGGACAATATACACGTGCCGGTAGTAGAGGTGATTGTAATGTGCCATTAAGAAGAATTACCTTTGGTCAATGATCTTTTGCTTGTCAAGGAACACATGAGTGGAAACTCAGGAAACTGTGGTTTCTCGAAAAAGCTGAAAACATGGTTATTGACCCATTAAAATTGTGATCATTTATAGTGACTTATGGATATGGTGGTCTACTCTCATATTTTTCCTTTTGTTCTTAATTTGGTGTATTAATAGTTTTTGTTTATATTTTTTCTTCCTGTCCTTAACATCATCCTGCTAAAAGGGACTACGGATGAAAATTAGCCAGTGTTGGCTAAATCTGGTGCATTTTTACATACTGTATGTATTATTAATGTGCATTGTCCCTGATTAAATAAAATAAAATGAAAATGAAATGAAATTTGATAAATGTTTGAGTTCATTATTGACTGCAGACTTCCAGCTAACAAAAATATGTTCTAAGAACGTTTTGCTAACGTTCTCATTAAGTTGTAAAAATGGTTTTTGAATGTTCCCTGAACGTTCACATCTAGTTTTTTAAACGTTTTAAACGTTTTTTTTTTATTGGTTATACAAATGTTAAGATAACATTGCATTTGATAATTGTTCAAACATTATGGAAACGTTACTTTTGAATGTTCTGAAAATTCTGAAACAAGTAGTAACATTTAAAAAAACAGTAGCTGAGCTAAAATGTTTCAGAAAAAAAGTTCCATTAATGGTGTAAATAATGTTAACATTATGAGAACATTATTAAAGACCAGATCACTTTGAATGAACTCATGTGGAGGAGAAATAATCCAAATGACTTTTCTTTCCAGCTTCATCTAGTAAAATCTCACACTGTTTACTGCCGTATGTCATGTGAGCAACTCCACCGCTGTACAGTATGTGTGTTCAGATATGATGGATATGCACTACCTTGCATTCTTACTTTACTCCTCACCCCTCAAAACACCATGCTGAATGATTTATAAGCTGTTTTCCTCATGAGGACCAAAAAATTACATTTTGTCCTCATAACATATAGCGAATACCTGAACAACACACACACACACAATGTTCTCCTAGTTTCTCAGTAAACTCTTCTGAAAGACAGATTTGTAAAGATTTGTGATCATTTGAACCACCAGCATCTTTAATGACATATATGTTTGAACTTTATGGAAAGTTTTGTTTTTGTCCAGTTTTCTCAGAAGACAATGTGTGTGTGTGTGTGTGTTTTAGTGAAATAGATCACAATAAATATGTTTTTATTGTATAAAGAATATATGTTCTGGTTATTGATAGGCCTTTACTAGTTCCAAAATGAATATTTAAATGAGCTTTGTAGAGTAATATAATTTAATCAGATACACTTACATATACAGTGATTATAATAATCCACTCCTATATACATTTCAAAAGTCATACTGCATGTCACGTTCAGACTGAAATGACCAGGAAACAAGGTAAAGTTCAAACAAGGTGTTTATTAACAGGAACACAATCGTTGACCAGGTAAGTAATAAAATTGCAGATTGTTGAGGGTGAGAATAGACATTATTGCTAATTTTGAGTTTTTTGCTTATAGACCCGGTGGAGAGCGCACACACACACACACACACAGGAACAAGTTGAAACAAGGGAAGACTGATGAACAGCTTGAGGTGCTCATGGGTTTGTAGTTGACTGAAGATCGACTTGGAAGAGGAAACCAGTTTAGTGATGATGGTAAACAGGAGAGAGGTCTGTAGCTTCAGACGATGACTGATAGTGTGTGTGCTATATTTATAGTGGTGGTGATAAGGTCTGATGAATGTCAGGTGTGTGTGATTGCATGCCAGGGAGGATGATGGGAAATGTAGTCTCTGGTGAGTGTGAGTGAGGGAGAGCCTGGCGTGATCATGACATATATAAATACACAAGATGCTTTCAGCAAGTCATTTGTTAGTAGACCAAAGAACAAATATGGATTCCAAGAGATTTCGTTTCAATTTGTGCACAATAAAAAAATCTTTATACAGTATCCTTTAAAGTTGGTAGATGATGTTCCAGGTTAAACTAGTAATTATTGTCTGGACTAACTGACTGAACCCTCCATTAAAAACATAAAAGAAAAATATAAAAATAACCAAAGGTGTTCACCTGAAATACAGCAAAATATACAAATTGCATTGATTTGTTGATGAGAAAATATATTAAACAGAAATTTTATATACCTGATTGGAATGTTAAATTCTATTGATTTCATGTACAGATCACTGTTAATATTGTTCATCTACAGCTAATGAATGTGTATAAACCGCTTCACTTCAGTTCATTTTTAGTCATTTTTATCTTGACTTGTGTTTTATGTTTACAAAATCTATTCTACTAAATCTGAAGATAAATATTCTTTAACACACAATCTGTCTACAGGCCAAAAATTAAACATCATCTTTCACAAAACCTGATATTTTCCCCCAAAATCAAAAGAAAGAAATAAGAATTTTTTTTTTTTTTTGCACTGAAACCTATTTTTAGGAACATTGGGATTTTTTTATGCTTAATTGTCATTATTTTATGCCCTTATGCTGATGTAAATAATAAAATAGAAGTAAAATTACTGTATAACAGTAATGTGAATCATCATAAAGTAAAATTCACAAGCCTACATTCTCAAATTAGTACTTTTAGACAAATCTGGTGCAAATAGCATAAATAAAAATCACAAAACATTTTAAAGGGGCCATATATAAGAATTGTATTAATCACTTTTTTACTGTTAATGTGTGAATAGCTTGTAATGAAACTTTAAAAAAACGAGACCTTCCCCAACTTCCTAGTTTGAAAGCCTGTAGACTGATTTTCACATGAAGGACTCTGTCGTTTTTGCCGGGAAAATCAAAAGGATGTGACGTTTACACGCTCCTGAGAGCCTCTCTTCCATTCAGTGACACATGAAATGCTTACAATGTTCAGGATAATGCCGAAAGAGCCATTCTGTACTGTGTCATACAAAGAAAAGGGATTAATAGTCTCATATAGTCAGATATAAATAGTCTACAGCCTCAATATACTTTATAACTAACTATCATAACAGTGTAATTTTAATTACCTCATCTGTCGACATGATGACGGTGAATTGCAGAGCTGTTATGATCAAATGCTTTCTTAACTGCTGTTTTCTCACCACTGTCATTTTTGTAGTGTTTTTATTTTGTTATTGAGAGGAAAGCGCGCTGCACATATTTACATATTCATCGAAACGTCACTCTCAGCAGCGTGAACGGCATCTGGATGTTCGTATATCACTGCAAAGGTATTTCCAACTTCTTTTTACTTCTAAGCTAAGAACGAAAAAGAACTTCACCATTGAGTTTTTTTGGGGCATTGATTCACGTTCAGTCTCTTGTGCGTTACGTATGCGAGAACGTGCAGTTGCTGGCTGCAGTTCACTTAACGGCCACCGGTGTCACTAATAACAAGGGTTTCTGAACTCTACATATAATTCTCTCCTTGACCTCATGAAGTTGTGTTTGGTTTTGTGGTGGTTTCTGTCACGACCTCTGTCGATTCATTATGAAGTGAAGCTGGTTCTTTACTCATATCTGCGACCGCTTCATTGGCGCCCTGTTTGAAGAAGCTTCGATGATGTTTCAGTCTGTGCTTCCTGAAAATCCAGAAATGGAAAGAGAGACAGAAAGTTTTGTATATGAAGGCCTGATATCTAATTTTCAGTGAAAGTGAAGCTGGCTTTACCTCTCCTCTCTCCTGCTCTGAGGGGATTCAGTGGACTTCACAAACACAACAGGGTCTCCACCCTGAATGAGCGAACCAAATTCTCCTTCTTTGGGTCTGAATATTACCCTGCATAACAAAAGAAAAAAATATTGCTTTAATTATTTTGTTTAATTTATTAATCATCAATTTTTGTCTTTTTTCACTACAATAACCCCTGTTTTGCAGTTATGAGATGACATCTTCACTTATTATTCAAATATTATTTAAAAAAAATGTGAAAGATATTGTAAACATATTGTATAGTTGTGCTTGGAGTCATTTGTTTTATTTGTGATAATAACGCAGTGAAAATTGCCAAATTGTGCCAACATCATTTTTGGCCAAGCTGTCATACAAAGAAATTATGAACACATGCAAAAACAAGAGAGAATCAACCAAATATTAATAACTGATTAAATTGTATTCAATGTATGCTTTTTTCCTTTTCTATAGTAAGTAAAATGAAACCTGTAGCCTTTTTTGCTAAATAATTTTGTCAGATAAATACCTTAACCAAGTTTGGTGGTTTGTTCTTCCCTCATATTTAAAATATTTAAAAAATCTATAAAATATTTTCCTATATTTTGATGGTTTAATCAAACTTTTGGCCACTACTGTATATACAATACCATTCAAAAGTGGTCAATTGTAATATGTTTTACAATGTAATTTATTCCTGTGATCAAAGCTGAATTTTCAGCATCATTACTCCAGTCTTCAGGTGTCACATGATCCTTCAGAAATCACTCTAATATGATGATTTGCTGCTTCAGGATTCTTTGATAAACAGAACTTTCAAAAGGACAGCATTTATTTAAAATCTTTTGTAACATTATAAATGTCTTTAGTGTCACTTTTGATCAATTTAATGCATCATTGCTAAATTTAAAAAAAAATCCAACCAAAAAACACTTGAACAGTATATACGTAAATAGTGGCTCTATGAGCCTGAAATGACTCACTTGGACTGTGTTTCTCCAGATTTAATCCTCATTCTGCGAATTATGAACTGATTGGTGCTGAAGAAGCCATAAAGATACGAGTCACTCTCCCAATGGATGTTCAGCATCAGCAGGTCTCCGATGTCCTTGTCAGACGTCACCAGGAAGGAGATGGTGCTGTTGGTGATCAGGCTGGGCCTGCATGGGTGCAAAAGACAGGACATATGTTTGATTTTAGTGTCCCTGTTTAGCAGCCATATTTAACTTTATTTAAAATTGTGTTGATATTTTGTATCAGACATATTTAAGTGTCTTTTAAAAGACACACACATATATATTTATATAATAAGGTAACTCACACAATGACAGAGATATCATCCTTTTCATCGGTCGTCCCGAACAGAGAAACTTTCATTGGCTGCTCCAGTAAAGTCAGGTTTTTGTCGCTGAAAAGATGCAGCTTAATCTGGTAATGAAAGACTGCAAGAGAACGAGAGAGATGAATATAAAAATCACCAGACTCATTTCATTAGTTTAACCCTCTGGTGCAAAAATGACCAAATGTTTTTTGTATATTATATATATATTTCAATGAAATAAACATACTATAGTTTTGTTTGATAATGTTTTTTTATTTAATATTTTGTATTTTTAGGGGATTTTCTAGTACTAAATTATATTTATGCAATAGTTATATAATCCATTTATTCACTTTTTGATCATAGACCTGAAAATGAAATTTCCAACTTAAACTGCTGCAAATCTGGAATTTGAAGCACAGACTGAAGTTTGGTCTCTTTTTAAAGACACTTGGCAGATTATTGCTGAAGTGAATTTTTTTTTTTTTTTTTAAGTGAACAAAAAAAGTTACATTTAATGTTATGAAAAATGCACTTAAAAATACTATTTTAAATTTTTATATGATATATATATTTTCCAAAACACATTTTACTCTAAAACGGTGAGAAAATCAAAGCCATAAATCTAATCAAGTTGTGTTCCAAATTTGAGCTTGATATCTCAAAAATTGAGCTTTCAGTAAGATTTTGGTTAGGCGCAGTACCCGTCTCCCATTCATATCCATGAACAATATAAGTGTGACTACTTTTTTTTTAAACCATTTAACCTTTTCGAATCATGTCCATGATTTTTGTGTGTGTGTGTGTGTGTGTGTGTGTGTGTTCACATAGCAAGTGCCAAAAACTTTACCAAGTTTCGTACAATTCCGATGAAGTAATTCTAAAAACATTAATTTTTTGGTCAAAAATGACAGAAGAGCACCAGAGGGTTTAATATTTCATTATGTGCAGCTATATATGGCTAGTACTTGTATAGTGGAGTACAGTACAAACTAGATGCACAGTAGTGGCCAAAAGTGATGTATTTGCTTTTAATGACCCTTCAAGTTTGATTAAACGATCAAAATATGAGGAACATTTTTTATATTTTTGAAATATTTTAAGGGAAGAACAAAACACTAAACTTGGTTAAGGTATTTATCTGACAAAATTATTTGCCAAAAAAGGCAAACTACAGCTACAGGTTTTATTGTACTATGCAAAAAAGAAATGCATAGAAAAACAAAAAGCTCACAGGACAAAACATACGTTGACTACAACATCATCAGTTATTAATATTTTGTTGGTTCTCTCTTGTTTTTGCATGAGATCATAATCTCTTCGTATGACAGCCTGGCCAGAAACGATGTCTGCACAATTTGGCATGTTTCACTGCGTTATTATCACAAATAAAACAAACGACTCCAAGCACAACTACGCAATATGATTACAAAATCTTTAAAAAATTGAATAATATTTGAATAAAGTGTCACAACGTCAATTTTCCTAAGCTGGACATCACTTTTGGCCACTACTGTAGATTTGTAATACATTATCTAAGGAAATTGCTACGGTGTTCTGGATGGTTTGTAGGTGGTCGCTCACCCTTAAAAGGCATCATGTCCCGGGTTTTGAGGTACATTTTTGCACTCCTGCTGCTGCGGATCTTGTTGACGTTGTAGCCGAGTTTGTTGCAGCGGTTCTTGCGACAGCTCAGACACAGGCCCTTGTTGAAGGCGTCTTTGGAGCCGCAGCGGTACGCCCAGCTCTGGTACGCCTGGTTCACCAGCGAGTCGATGAACAGGTGAATGGAGCGCTCATGGGAGCATTTGACAATCTGGTCCATGTCTGACAAAGGTCAAGGGGGAGGTGAGAGGTCAAATGTTTAGAGAAAAAACACAGGATGAGGGTTTAAGATGACGGTACATAACGGCTTACTGTCTTAATGTTTACTGTACACAAGCATTTTAGTAACTGTTTTATACTGTCAACTGAAACTAGTAAAAATAATTTTCAGTATTTTAAACAAAACTGAAATAAAATATAAATATTAAATGGAAAAACTTAAATTTAAAAACTTTAAATAGAAATGTGCCCTTGTCGACCAACTGGAATAAGTTGAAGTTGAAGTACTAAAATTACTAAAACTGAAATAAAACTAAATTGAAGCTAAATTTAAAAAAACTAATAAAACTGACAAAAGCACATAACAAAATTACTAAAACATAAACTAAAATGAACTGAAAATAT
This sequence comes from Ctenopharyngodon idella, assembly GCF_019924925.1. Lineage (NCBI taxonomy): Eukaryota > Metazoa > Chordata > Actinopteri > Cypriniformes > Xenocyprididae > Ctenopharyngodon > Ctenopharyngodon idella. The sequence continues at coordinate 40,745,000 of NC_067221.1, read as the reverse complement.
AAAAATAAAAGCTAATTATTAATATATTAATAGATACTATATATATATGAATAGATCCTGTAATAGTATATAAATAATACTAAGCGATTAATGTAACATACTGTAAATGCCGTAGGTGGCGATGAGCTTCATGGTGTGCTGAATGCTGCAGCCGGGCTGGAACGTTCCACCGTTGGGGTAGATGTCCACGTGACCCACGGGTCTCTGGATGCCGATGCTGAGGTCGGGCGAGCCTCTGGTGTTTGTGTGCAGGACGTCCACAAAGGAGGCATCATCAGGTGACAGACGCCTCAGACTGTCAGCATTCTCAAAGCTGGGGCCCGCTGGGTCGAGACCTGCAAAACCATCAGAAAACAGCACCAAACTGCATCTTATAACTCTATATTTTTATTGTATGACTCATTCATGTCTATTTAGATTTTACTAAGAAATCTTCCTATGACAAAGTTCCTTCTGGGACAGAAAAAGAGTTTGAGTTGAAGAGATGCACTGATAAATAAAGGTCTGCCCACCTGTAATTCTGTTGACTTTGTTGTTGGTGAGGTTTCCTGCAACGCCTGCCACGTGTGCACCGAGACTGTAGCCGAGAAGATGCACTTTCTCCGGCGGATAGTCCAACTCCTTCACAACAACAAACACAAACAATCGGATTTAATCTCATGAAGCCTGTAAACAACATGTCTGTGTCATAAAACAAAACTCCAAAAAATGAGAAGTTATAGTTTGCTTAAAGTCGACATGAAGCGGAAGTTGCGATTGTCTTTGCTTCACTATTGTGACATATATCTGAGTGAAATATTTTTAATGATGGATGGATGGATGGATGGATTGGATGGGATTGGGATGATGGATGGATGGATGGATGGATGGATGGATGGATTGGATGGGATTGGGATGATGGATGGATGGATGGATGGATGGATGGGATGGGATGGGATTGGATGGATGAATGGATGGATAGGATTGGGATGATGGATGGATGGATGGATGGATCGATGGATTGGATTGGATTGGGATGATGGATGGATGGATGGATAGATGGATGGATGGGTTTGGGATGATGGATGGGATAGGATGGGAGGGTTGGATGGATGGATGGATGGGATTGAGATGATGGATGGATGGATGGATGGATGGGTTTGGGATGATGGATGGGATGGGATGGGAGGGAGGGAGGGTTGGATGGATGGATGATGGAGGGATAGGATTGGGATGATGGATGGATGGAATGGGATGGGAGGGAGGGATAGATGGATGGGATTGGGATGATGGATGGATGGGATGGGATGGCACTGGATGGATGGATGGATGGATGGATTGGATTGGGATGATGGATGGATGGATGGATGGATGGATTGGGATGATGGATGGATGGATGGATGGATGGGATGGGATGGGATGGGATGGGATTGGATGGATGGATGATGGATGGATGGGTTTGGGATGATGGATGGGATGGGATGGGATGGGAGGGAGGGAGGGATGGATGGATGGGATTGAGATGATGGATGTATGGATGGATGGGTTTGGGATGATGGATGGGATGGGATGGGAGGGAGGGAGGGTTGGATGTATGGATGGATAGGATTGGGATGATGGATGGATGGAATGGGATGGGAGGGAGGGATGGATGGATGGATGGGATTGGGATGATGGATGGATGGATGGATGGATGGGATGGCACTGGATGGATGGATGGATGGGATTGGGATGATGGATGGATTGGATTGGGATGATGGATGGATGGATTGGGTGGATGGGATGGGATGGCACTGGATGGATGGATGGGATTGGGATGATGGATGGAATGGATTGGGATGATGGATGGATTGGATTAGGATGATGGATGGATGGATGGATGGATGGATTGATGGATGGGATGGGATGGGATGGGATGGGTGGATGGGTGGATGGATGGGATGGGATGGGATGGGATGAAATGGGATGGGAGGGAGGGTTGGATGGATGGATGGATGGATGGATGGGATTGGGATGATGGATGGATGGATGGATGGATGGATGGATGGGATGGGATGGGAGGGAGGGATGGATGGATGGGATTGGGATAATAGATGGGATGGGATGGGACGGATGGATGGATGGGATGGGATGGGATGGGAGCAAGGGAGGGAGGGATGGATGGATGGGATTGGATTGGGATAATAGATGGGATGGATGGATGGGATGGGATTGGGATGATGGATGGATGGATGGGTTGGGTTTGGGATGATGGATGGATGGATGGATGGATGGGATGGGATGGGAAGAGATGGGAAGAGATGAGATGGGAGGAAGGGATGGATGGACAGACAGACAGACAGACAGACTGACTTCATTATCTGTCATTTAAGTTTTTTGACCTGGGAATGCTTTTTGTAAGATTTGCTGAAACAAACACTATAACCCCAGAGCTACAGCAGTGATGCAGGGTCACATTCAGCTGACTGTCATTACAACATTGTTAACAGCAAGTTTCTCAGCATACCTCCAACCAGTTGACAAACTTGGCCACGTCTGCCCCCACCAGTCTGGTGTTTTCTGCTGATTTGGGGTAGTGTTTGTTGGCCCGATCCAGCCAGTCCACAACAATGACATTGGCCCTGGGTTCTCGGTCAAACAGAGCCGTCACAAGCTTATAGACCCAGCTCTCCAACAGACCTGCAACCTACAGGTGACATTCAACGTGTGTGTGTGTGTGTGTGATTATTGTGATAATTCAGCATACTATAGTAATATAGCAAAGTAAGTGTAGTAACAGTAACATAAGATGCATTGAATTCATAGGAAAAAAAGAAGTGGACAAATGGACAATGGCACTGAAAACAGACTATCTGCATGTGTTTTCCATCTGAAAAATTGGCATCAGCGACTCACCGACCATCCATGGATAATAAGGAAGGTTTGGGAATCATTTTTGAAGTTGCAGTCAAAAAGAGAGTCCCGTTGTCCTGGAACAAGGTAGCAAAGATCCTCGTCAGGGAATTCTGCACTCCTGATGGAGAACTTGGAGTTGATGTCACTGTAGTCCACTGTCTGCTCAGTGGAGTTACCTGAAACAAACAATATTCATGCATTTATCATCATTTAGCATGCACTTCTAATTACAAACATTCTGAAGTTTATTTTGCCCTATATTATAGGCATTATATATGTGTTAGGCAGAAGAGGATGGGTCTCTCCCAAAGTTATTTCCTCATCCCACCAAAACAGTTTTGTTTTTCCTCACCGCTTTTGGCTTTTCTGTGTTTACTGGAGCTTGAAAGCCATTATTCTCTGTACAGCTGCTTAGGAACAATGTGTATTGTGAACACACTGATCCAAAATCAGGGTATATACAATGACCAGATTAAGCAGACCATGAGAAATAGAAACACACTGATCTTGGACCTGTGCCTTAGTCACCTCCACATGCTGCTCCAAATGTTTACGATTAAGGTTTATCTAACTACAGTTACTTGCAACGCATTCATATTGCAAAAATAAAATAAATAAATAAAAATTATATATATATATATATATATAATATACAATACAAATGTAAACTGAAAATTAAACACGAATGTAAATAGTAGTATTTACGTTATTTTCAATACTTACTAGTAAATACTTCTTCAGTAGAGTTGGAAATTGGTTCGCTCGCAATAAGAGAAAATCCCAATACCAGCAGCCAGAAACTTTCTTTTCCCATAGTACAGAATAAATCACAAATTTTAATTTTACAGTACTCAATAAAAAAATAATGGTAAGTTAATGATCCCAGTATAAAGAGCCAACGGATCGTCCTTGTGTTATTTACTGTGAACCTGCTGCTGCTCACGGCATTTATACCAAACAATGCGTGTTTTTTCATGCTCTTCAGCCATTGGGTGAAAGTGAGCGGGGGGCGTGGCCAACATTCTCAAAGTGGGGCTCAAATGTGCGATTTACATTCACCGACCCAACTGTCAATCACAAGCGTAACGTAAACAACTGCGTTAGTCGCTTTAGTCTTTGTGTTTAGCGTGAAGATTTAAATATTGTGATGCTAAACGCTAAAGTAGTTTTGCAAAAGCTTCTCACGTTTCACTTTTTTTTTGATAGAGCCTAAATATTTATATATATTTCCATAACATAATGTCTTTTAGGCTATATTTATGACTTTATATAAGGTAGGCTAATTAATTATTGTCGATTTTTGGTTTAAACTGGATATATTGTCTTTGATTGAATTTGTTTACATCTGAATTTTCTGCATTAGTCAAATTCTTGTATTGTTGAGCAGAAGAAAAAATATAATAATTTGATCTGTTTTCAGCAGTTTATTTTCTTTATTTCACTTGTCAAAACATCCTAAAGTAATGCTGTTATTCTTAAGAATTTCAGTTTATCCAGGAGGATCTTCTGTCTCCTGATAATATTCATTTGGGATTTGTTGGCAAGGAATCTTTGGCATTAGCCTATCTATAATAATATATAATGGGGTCAAACATACACACTGAAGCCATATAGAGTTTAAATATAATTGTGCTTTTATTTATTGTTTGTTTTGCTGATTATATTATTCTAACATGAAATTTACACTATTTTTTTTTTTGTGTGTGTGTAAAACGTCCTCCAGTGATTCTCATTTACAGTGGAGGTATGTTATTTCCATCGGGTCATTAATTATAAAGCACACACACACACACACACACACACACACACACTTTGGACTTGTACTATGGTCATACCATGATCTTCGAAGTACCTTGAAGTATCATTGTGGTATATGAATATAAAAATCATTCAGATTCAAAAATTATAATCAAAGGCCCAATAAATCAAATAATTAACTACTATTTCAGATTAAAATAAGCACACTTTCTTTATGTACTATAACGCCCCCTGCTGACAAGATAAAGCACTTACTTGTTCATCTCAGTAGTGTGAGGAGTGTCAGTGATTCCAGATCTCACCGCTAGAGGGCAGCTGTCAATCAGAAATGACAAATCATTCCTTAACAGAGTTACCAAGAATCTGACCTCTGAAATTATCCTTTATACATGACTATGGGCTATAAAGTTTAACATATTGTATGAAATCTGTTTTTTTAAATGTGTCAACTCTATGAAATGAATATATGTTTTTATTAGTTCATTGATAATCAAATGTTATTAATTTAAACATCAGGCTCATAAAACTAAAATAACAATGGAAGATATAAAAATAAAGATTAATTCAAAATATTAACAAGGATTAACAGGGATAGTTCATCCAAAAATGAAGGTCCTGTCATCATTTACTGACCCTTAAGTTGTTTCAAAACAATAATACTCTTTTTCTGGAACACAAAAGAAACATTTGGGGAGGCTTTTCCGTTAAAATAAAAAGCTAAATCTGACCAGGACAGTTCACTTTTGCACAAACTGTACCTTTAAGAGTGTGAACTTTATGATTGGCGGTCTGAGCTGCTCACCTAAGCTGCAGTTTTTAATGCACCGTTGGTCAATATGTTCTTGATGCCAAAATTTTTATGCCGTAATATGTGGAATATGATGAAATGTGACACAGCATGTCGTTTAGTTTTCCTTCAGGTCCTGTTTCAGTTAGGAGACTGTTTTATGACTTTGAAATGCTCACATAAATAAATGCAGCAATCCAGACTGAAACTCTATTTTAACTTCATTTCCGTGACACATTATTTGAAAAGATAATAATAGACACAAGAGAAAAATGATATGGTTTTCAAATACAGCTGCTGTTTTAGGAAACACTTACTGCAATAAAACCTCGAGCATGAATTGAGAAAGTAAATAGGGTGAATTTTGATTTCATGTTGACATGGACTGATCTTTTCTGTATTTTTAATCTATCAGCACTTAAAATGCCAGTAACTTGCTAGGGAATGTATGGATATTTAACTTTTTAAAGAAAATCCAAGTTTCAAGAGGTTCTGTTTGAGTTCACAGTTTTAAAACAAAACAAAACAAAACAAAACAAAACATAACAAGCAACAAAAAACCTTTCTTTAGTGTGTAATGTTGCTGTTTAAGCATGAAAAAGGTTTACAAAGTCCCTCCAGCGGGAGTTATTCTCTATTTCAGTGTCACAGTTTCTGAACTCCCTGAAACGTCTCCATTGTAGTCTTGAGATTTCTTCCAGGAACAATCACAATATTCCTCATTTAAATAATTCCCGCCCAAAGGGGCGGGGCCTAGTTGAGTTGCTTTAGCAGTCGCTGCGTCCGAAAACTTAGTCAGCTGACTTGTTGCTTCACTGCCCTATCAGGCAATGACTTTGTAGGCAGCGTTTGTGCATGAAGATACCTCACGAAACTGATTTCGGACACACTTCTGAGATAGCGTAACAGATTAATGATTACAACAAAATAGAGAGAGCTTCAGTGAGTGCATATTTAACTAAGTGCCTACATCTATGCTGCCTTCAAAAATCCATCAGAGGAAGGTATCTCAGGAGAAAGGAAGTGAACTATTGGATTTAGATGTGCCTTGATGCCTTCCTAACTTGGAATGCATCCTCTGAAGGCAGCATTTTAAAGCTTTCGGATGCAGGCAGTGTGTTGAAACTCGTGGGTTGCATCCGAAATTGCATACTTCCCTACTATATAGGAGGCAAAACACAGTGGGCCCTATTTTAATGATCTAAGGGCATGGTCTGAAGCACATGGCACAGGTGCACTTACGGCGTGTCCAAATCCACTTTTGCTAGTTTAACGATGGGAAAAATGGTCAGCACACCCGGTGCATGGTCTAAAAGGGTTGTCCCTATTCTCTTAATGAGTCATGGGTGTGTTTTGGGTGTAACGTGCAATAAACCAATCAGAGTCTCATCTCTCATTCCCTTTAAAAGCCAGTTGCACTCGCACCATGGCGGATTTCGCTATTTACATGGCAGAATTTGCAAGCGGAAAAACTGAACGCTTCTCCAGAGAGGAAACGGATCTGCTCGTGTATGAGGTTAAAGTGTTGTAATCCTTTTATTTTTAATAAAACAACACTGAACACACCTCGTTTTCAGATCAGCACACCCATGGGCGAACAGATGGGCACGAGTGCATTTGCTATTTAAACAACATGGGCGCTGGATGTGAAAATGATAACTGCGTCGGGCTGAAACTGGCGCCACATTGTGCCGGGTGTATGGTAGGGCCCAGTAAGTGACAGAAGAAGTATGTCAGAATTCACAGTATAAAAGAGTAGGTAAAAAGTAGCCGGATTACCTACTATTTCCAGCAAGATTCTGAAGTGTGCATACGATGGACACTTTACTATCCTATGAGGCCACGAGAGAGGATTTGTTAATGGCAGTGAAGCAACGCAACTGACGCTGGTAGGTCACATGATAATGACAACATGGCGAATACTATATACAGTATCTCACAGAAGTGAGTACACCCCTCACATTTTTGTAAATATTTTATTATATCTTTTCATGTGACAGCACTGAAGAAATGACACTTTGCTACAATGTAAAGTAATGAGTGTACAGCTTGTATAACAGTGTAAATTTTGCTGTTCCCTCAAAATAACTCAACACACAGCCATTAATGTCTAAACCGCTGACCACAAAAGTGAGTACACCCCTAAGTAAAAATGTCCAAATTGGGCCCAATTAGCCATTTTCTCTCCCTGTTGTCATGTGACTCATTAGTGTTACAAGGCCTCAGGTGTGAATGGGGAGCAGGTGTGTTAAATTTGGTGTTATCGCTCTCACTCTCTCATACTGGTCATTGGAAGTTCAACATGGCACCTCATGGCAAAGAACTCTCTGAGGGTCTGAAAAAAAGAATTGTTGCTCTACATAAAGATGGCGTAGGCTATAAGAAGATTGCCAAGACCCTGAAACTGAGCTGGAGCACGGTGGCCAAGACCATACAGCGGTTTAACAGGACAGGTTCCACTCAGAACAGGCCTCGCCATGGTCGACCAAAGAAGTTGAGTGCACGTGCTCAGCGTCATATCCAGAGGTTGTGTTTGGGAAATAGACGTATGAGTGCTGCCAGCATTGCTGCAGAGGTTGAAGGGGTGGAGGGTCAGCCTGTCAGTGCTTAGACCATACGCTGCACACTGCATCAAATTGGTCTGCATGGCTGTCGTCCCAGAAGGAAGCCTCTTCTAAAGATGATGCACAAGAAAGTCCGCAAACAGTTTGCTGAAGACAAGCAGACTAAGGACATGGATTACTGGAACCATGCCAACATGTACTGTGACATACTGAAGCAGAACCTGATCCCCTCCCTTCGGAGACTGGGCTGAGGGCAGTATTCCAACATGATAATGACCCCAAACACACTTCCAAGACGACCACTGCCTTGCTAAAGAAGCTGAGGGTAAAGGTAATGGACTGGCCAAGCATGTCTCCAGACCTAAACCCTATTGAGCATCTGTGGGGCATCCTCAAACGGAAGGTGGAGGAGCGCAAGGTCTCTAACAACCACCAGTTATTTTGAGGGGACAGCAAATTTACACTGTTATACAAGCTGTACACTCACTACTTTATATTGTGGCAAAGTGTCATTTCTTCAGTGTTGTCACATGAAAAGATATAATAAAATATTTACAAAAATGTGAGGGGTGTACTCACTTCTGTGAGATACTGTAGAACATTTTTTTAGCGCTCATAAAGTAATTACTTGTTCAAAATAAGTACAAGAGAGTATGCGATTTTGGACACAGCCATGGTTCTGGTAAGGGGCGGGACATTTCCCAAATATGTTTTAAGGGCTTGACCAATCACAACACACTGGTCCAGCCGACCAATCAGAGCACACTGCACTTTACGTGAGGAGGGGCTTTATAAAGACAGGAACTAAACAGAGCGTTACTGACAGACTGTGAAGAGAGGAGTTGCGACGATGGAGAACATGAGGAAAATAATCAACATTCAAGCATGAAAACCTGTTCTAGTAGAGCACAAAAACTGGTCATTAAGGGTTAAACCTGTAACACAGAAGCTCATGGTATTGTGAAACACATTCAGTGCTTTTTTCAGTGTGTCAAAGTCCTTCGAGGTCAGAGGTGTTTGGCTGAAGATGTCTGCCAGGCCTCATCAGCAGCATTACTATCATATCTCATGACTTACACATCCAGCTCATGTAATATGAACTCATGCGCTGTTCTTAAGAAGTGACTCACGGTCTACGGCAGGAACACAGTGCTCTTGCTGACTTCCACTACCTCCAAAACCCCTTAAAAGGGGTATGAAACACTTTAAGGTCATGATCTCTATAAATCATCTGAAGCAGAAGGAAGACCACAGGATTCAGATGAACAAGAGAGATTTCATGTCTGTGTCTCTCCTCCGTGAGGTCTCAGACGGATCGTCCTGTCTCGTTTCAGCAGGTCTCGCAGTAACGGCCCTCATAAAACGGCTTGATTTAATGCGTCTGTCTGATTTACTCTTCTGCTATTAGAAACGCTCAAAAAATGTCTGTCAAAACACCAGTTACTGCAGTTGTAAAATCATCATAAATTTATATGAGTTCTAAATCTGTCTGTTATTTTATTTTATTTTCTTTGCCAAATTAACAATACTATTTTGGTGGAAACTATATGATTATGAATTTTGTATTTTTGTTGATGAAAAGATCTTTTTTTAAATAAAAATAAAATAAAATTAAGTCTCCTGCTCATCAAGGCTGCATTTTTTTAATAAAAAATACAATAAATTCAGTAATATTGTGAAATATTATTCTAATTTAAAATAACTGTTTTCTAAGTGAATATATGTTAAAATGTAATTTATTCCTGTGATCAAAGCTGAATTTTCAGCATCATTACTCCAGTCTTCAGTGTCACATGATCCTTCAGAAATCACTCTAATATGCTGATTTGCTGCTCAAGAAACATTTCTGATTATTATCAATGTTATAAACAGTTGTAAAGCTTATAAACAAGCTTCTTAATGAGCATCACGGATAAGTAGAATAAATGAGTCTTGCAAACTGATCATGTTTAACGCACGGTCACAAGTTGTTCCACAGCCTCGAAGCAGCGACAGAGAAGCACAATCACCCTTGAACTTTAAACGTGACTGTGAATGAAGGATGTGAGGAGCAGCCGGTGACTGATGGATCCCAGGATCCTCTGGAAGCTCATGAGCTCAGAGATATAATAAGGTGCTGCTGTACAGCTTTAAGCACAAACAACTACTACTTATATTTGAGTTCTTGTAGCTCAACAAACATAGTGGTAAAGTTTACAGCTTAAATGGATTGTAGTTAATTTGGATTCAAGTGTCAGATGAATGAACTTCCTGTCATCGAGGTCAACTTATGGAGCTGATGATTCTGTTATGTGTTTTATATTATAAGTGACAGAAATTATGTTAAGGAAAATTAAGGATTATTTGAACAGAAGCAACATGTGCACTGTGAAGTTGTTGCATTACATTTTTAAATACAGTCAGCTTGGATGTACAAGTCATTTCAACTCCAATTATATTAGGTTGAATCTTGTATAACAAAAAAAAAAAAAGTTTAAATTTGTGAAACTTATTTTGATGATTTTGTATGTTATTTTAGTACTGAGATACTAGTTTTTATTAATATTATTGATTTTATATTTTCCATTTTCATTTTAATCTTAGTTAAAAGTTTTAGTAATTTTGTTGGTTTTCTAATATTTACTAGTTTTGTTGTTTTTTTAAATAAAGTTTTTACTGATTTTCAGTTTTAATTTTAGTACATCAATTAACTAAATGAAAATGAGAAATGTTTCCTTGACAAATTAAGTTTATTTTTATATATTTTATTTAATTTCAGTTAATGTTTATTTTATTTAAAGTAACAAAAATGTTTTTTTAATGGTTTTAGTTCTATTTTATGTACTATAATAACCTTTTTTACATTTCTTTTTTTTTTTTTTTTTGGTTATTTTTGTACAAATAAATACAATTAAATTAAATAAAGTTTAATTGTAGTTATTTTAGTACATCAAGTTAAACTAAATAAAAATGAGAAATGTTTCTTTGGCAACTAAAATAAAATAAATAAAAATATATAAAAAATAAATTAATAATAGAAATTATTAAAATAGAATAAATTTAGTGCAAATATATATATATGTACACTAAAAATCAATTTTAATTTATTTTATTATTAAATTTGAATTTATTCTTATATTTTATTAATCTATTTTATTATATATTATTTCAAGTAAAAAAAAATGGTTTTAAATATGTCTATATGGATTTTATTATTTTTTGTTTCAGTTTTAGTTATTTTTGTACATCAAGTTAAACTATATATATATATATATATATATATATATATATATGTATGTATATACACTCAGGTCAGTGTATATTTTATTTCAAGTAACAAAAATGTTTCTTATGGTTTTTGTTAACTATAATAACCCTGAGTGTGTGTCAGCTGAAATGCATTTGTAGTGTAAAAGCTGTTTACAGTCGTGGAGTGTTTGCTGTCCGTCTCAGACTTCATTCTCAGGACCTCAGCTATGCTCTTGACTCATAGTATTAAATCGGTCTATTCCCAAGGTGCCCACATGCTTTTTAGGGTGTTTTTACCATAAAAGGGGATGAAGAGAGTGGATCTACTTCCTGTGGGAGGATCTTTTTCCTTTTCAGTGACACAATACACTGTCTTTCTCTCTCTTATTCCACTGCTTTTCTGCACTTCATGCAATTTCTGAAATCAAGAAAACCTCTTGACCAAGTGGCCAGTTACCAATAACAGAAGGCGATAAAATATAGTTTCTTCAAGCTTCAAGTTAGAAACTCGCCTCTCCTTACATTTACAATACCAAAAGTTTGCAGTTTTTAAATGTTTTTGAAAGTCTCTTATGTTCACTAAGGTTGCATTTATTTGTTTAAATATACAAACAGTAATATTGTAAAATATTATTACAATTTAAAAGAACTGTTTTCTATGTGAATATATTTTAAAATGTAATTTATTCCTGTGATCAGTTGAATTTTCAGCATCATTACTCCAGTCTTCAGTGTCACATTAAATATAAATATATGTCATCTATTTATATCTACTGAGCTACTGATCCTCTAAGCAATAAAATATTTCATTGTCCATCTCAGTCAAGCTCTGAGTTTCTCACGAGACTCTTGAATCACTCGAGCAGAAGCTCATGCTTCTAATCCTGCAGGATTAGTTGTTGTGTTTTGTGTTGCACTAGGCTTTTAAATATGTTATCATTTCATTATTGACTGTATTTTAAGACTCAGCAGCTGTTCCGTTTCCTCAGGCTGGAGAAAGACCATCATGAACCTTCACCTGTCTGAGCCGAGCATCTCCAGACCGCATTACCATCATCTTCCACATCAGCTGCTAACATCATGATCCCCTTGTGTGTGTTTAAAATCATAGATGTCATTCGAAAACTGAACAGTCGTGCAAAAATGAAATACATAAATGTATGTAATTGTGAATTTTAAGAGATAATGCACAGCCAGTCGTTATTTCAACATAAACCCTGTACCATAAATAGACATGAAATATTGATTTGAGCTGAAATTATTTGATTATGTGAAAATGAAAGAGTGTGATATTAAAGACATAAAACTAACACAACTATGTAGAAGATCAACTGTCTGAGACAAATGATCAATTTATTATAATTCTATTATCCAGAATGAATAGAAAACATATCTTATGTCAAGCCCATGAACTACACACATTCCCATTTGCACAAACATTCCCATCGCAGACTTTTCCTTGGCTCAGAATTCCATTTTTTCCATCTAAGCAGCCTCTATTTATGTATTTAAATGTTTAAATTATATATATATATATATATATATATATATACACATATATATACACAAACACACATGCATATATACATATAAAATATTCTTATTAAACCACAGATTTTAGATGAAATGTTTGTGCTAAATTTTGTTTATATATTTATTTTGTTTATAATTACATACACAATATAAATAAATATGTAATTATACATGTAATTTACTATTAAATAAATAATAAATTATATATTATTTATATATGTATTTATGTTATTGAGTGTGTGTGTGTGTATATATATATATATATATATATATATATATATTATTACCACAGATTTTAGATGAAATTTTTGTGCAAAACATTTTGTTTATATATTTTGTTTATAATTACATACATAATATAAATAAATATGTAATTATACATGTAATTTACTATTAAATAATACATTATATATTATTTATGTATGTATTTATGTAATTGTGTGTGTGTGTGTGTGTGTGTGTGTGTGTGTATATATATTCTTATTAAAATCACCAGATTTTAGATGAAATTTTTGTGCAAAACATTTTGTTTATATATTTATTTATTACATACATAATATAAATTAATATATATTTATAATATATGTAATTTACTATTAAATAATAAATTGCATATATATATACACACATATATTATTTATATATTTATTTATGTAATTGTGTGTGTGTGTGTATATATATATATTCTTATTAAAATCACCACAGATTTTAGATGAAATTTTTGTGCAAAACATTGCAAAACATTTTGTTTATATATTTATTTAGTTTATTATTATATACATAATATAAATTAATATATATTTATAATATATGTAATTTACTATTAAATAAATAATAAATTGCATATATATATATTATTTATATATTTATTTATGTAATTGTGTGTGTGTGCTTGTGTGGATATATAAATATATGAGGTTTTTGTGCAAAAAGTACATTTCTGACTGAAACGGGATATTCAAGATTGACTATAATTGACTAAATAAAGAAATTTGATTTTTTTTTATATTGATTAAATCATGAAAATCATGGGAGTTAAATATAAACAAATAAAATGGACTGATGATGTCAGCTAAAAAAGAAAGTCGTCTCAGAAGCAGAGCGAGTGACTATATTTTGATAAGACTGAGAAACTCTTTTGAAATGTACACTGATAAGAGTTTTTAGGAAGTAGGGTGAGTTTGAGTTGTTTAATGAAGCATGAGGAGCCAGTAAGCCCTCTCATGCACATCTTGCTTCTAGTAGATCATGTACTCACTCCAAATATGGGAATTGGCTGACTTTGCGACGTTCCGTGGGTAAAAGTTTTGGTAGAGGAGGGGGTACGGCACATTTTGGCACTTGTGTGAGTGTGTGTGTGTGTTGAGGAAGGGAGGTGGAGGCCACCAGGGAATGAAGCTTGTCTACTCAAACTCAGGTTTAAACCATCGGCAGCAACATTACACTTCAGTGTGGACTCGACTCTCCCCGCTCTCCGGCGTCACTCGACCTCCTCATCTGACAAGGAAAAGCACTGTGATTTCTCTCTTTGTCCAGAAGCTCTCAGTTTCCTCTTCTTTCTCTCTCTGGTAAGACACTCCAAGAGCAAACAGAGCACAATGGAGGCCATTAAGAAGAAGATGCAGATGCTGAAGCTGGATAAGGAGAACGCCATCGACCGGGCGGAGCAGGCCGAGTCTGATAAGAAGGCAGCGGAAGACAAATGCAAACAGGTGAGAGGAGGACACGGATAACAGACTGTTGATAAGAATTGATGTTTGTTAAGTGAGAAAAAAGTACTACAATTGCTGTCAGATCGTAATACTATGGTAATACTATCTATATCAAAGCATCCCAGAATGCACCACATGAAGTTGGTTTACCTGAATTCAGTTTATAACATGCTTAAATGATATACAGCAGCCAACGAAATCTCTAATAATAAATATTTTTAACAATATGCCATTTGAATAGTTTAAGGTGGGATAGTTTGGGAATTCTGGCTTCATTCCCAGACATTCCAGGCATTAGCAGAACCCAAGGAGGTACAGGGCTATAGGAGCAGCAGGAATAATCCAGAAGTGTGCCAGCTGTTTCTCTGGGCCTGGATGTGTTTGGAGTTGTTTACATGTCTCTGGAGTGCAGCATCCCACAAACCTCTCAACATTCCCGAATATTCCACAGCTACAGCATGCCTATATTCTAAACATTTTCAGTTCACTCAAGACCATTTTAAATGATCTATATGTAAGAATTTTCATGTATTCATCGTTGTATTATTATTATTATCATCAATGTGTGAACAGCTTGTAATGAAACATAAAAAACGAGACCTTCCACGACTTCCTAGGTTGTCTATGAAAGCCTGTAGACTGATTTTTATGTGAAGAACTCGGGACGTTTTTGCCGGGAAAATCAAAAGGATGTGACGGTTATGCGCGCTCCCGAGAGCCTCTCTTATAACTTCAATGACATATTAAACGAATGTTCAGGATAATGCAGAAAGAGCCATTCTGTACTGTAATGTCAATGTGTCATGCAAATAAATGGGATTAATTCAAACTATAGTCTCACAGTCAGATAAATATAGTCTTACATATATTTTATAATCAAACTATCATAACACATTTTAATTACCTCATCTGTCGACATGATGCCGGTGAATTGCAGAGCTGGCACACACATATCCAACTCGCTATGCTTAAATTTCTTAACTGTTGTTTTCTCAACGCTGTCATTTTTGTTGTGTTTATTTTGTTACTGAGAGGAAAGCGCGCAGCACATATTTACATATTCATCGAAACGTCACTCTCAGCAACGTGAACGGCGTCTGGATGTTCGTATATCGCTGCGAAGGTATTTCCAACTTCTTTTTACTTCTAAGCGAAGATGAACAAAATCACGTTTAGCCTCTTGCACGCGCACGAGCAGCGAGTTGCTGGCTGCAGTTCACTTAACGGCCACCGGAGTCGCTAATAACAAAATTTCTGAGTTCTACATAAAGCCCCTTTAATGAGATTTTCTTATAGAACATTCAACTCGTGCCTGAAAATGTATGAGTTTGCCTATATCACGCCAAAAACTTCTATTTCTGTATTTAATTTCTGTTTTGTGTGGCGCCATTTTTTACTTTACTATCTTTACTATAGAGACACATGATATGTTAGTGTAATCCTTTTTTTAAAAAAAAAAAACTAACTCTGATCGTTGCATAGTGAGTGGTTTGGAGAAAATTGTCAAAATTTGCATATATATCCCTACACTTTACAATGCAAATAAATAAAATGATTAAAAAAAGTATGTATTAATAAAAATGTTGTATAAATATTAACAACAGCTATATATATATATATATATATAGCTGTTTACTTGAGGTGTTGATGGAATGTGAGTGTTGATAGTCAGAAGATTCCAGATTCTAGAATTAGAATCACACAAACAGTATTCCAGCACAGATCCGCTCTACATTTATGTGTCAGATAGAATAGATCCCCTCTCGTCTGGCATAATCACATTTAACAGTGGCAGATATCAGTGATGTTTGACTGCAGCTGTGCAGACGGGAATATCAGTGTCTCTGAGGACATGCATTGATCACAGGTTCATAATGCTGAGCTGTGTGTTTCATATTTATGGCTTGCAGAGAGTCGTGTACTCCGTGAGGATGGACTGTTTGCATGATCTGAAAATACACACAGCCATCAACACATGAACATGAACTTTCTCACTGAACTTTCTTGAAAGGGCAACGAAGATTAAACAATGATATATGATATTACTTTCATTTGCTGAAGGAAGTCTATCTATCTATCTATCTATCTATCTATCTATCTATCTATCTATCTATCTATCTATCTATCTATCCAGCCATCCATTCATCCATCCATCCATGTTAATCTTATTTTCTGCTGGTTTTGTTTCTACATTAGCTCGAGGATGAGTTGCTTCATCTACAGAAGAAACTGAAAGGAACTGAAGATGAACTGGATAAATATTCAGAAGCTCTCAAAGAGGCTCAGGAGAAGCTGGAGATGTCTGAGAAAAAGGCATCAGATGTGAGTATTCAAGAATTATTTCTCTTCAATGAGACGTTGGTTTTTGGTTAAACAGCATCATCAAAATCAAAAACACATGTGATCACAATAATGGCTCTCTCGTAGCTTTTATATGCATGTGGCAAATATTTGCACCTGGTCGAGATGAGGAAGCTTCAGACAGATTGTTCTCATTCCAGCGACAATCACAGTGGGAGCATGTCAGCAGCTCCATGTGGAAAAAAATGGGAAGAAAAAGTTTCCCCACATTCCTTTTCGGCTACCGCTGACAGCCTCGAATAAATGTCTTTCCCACTCATTCTGTTGCCGGACGCCCCAGAGACGTCAAACGTCTTCAGTGTGCAATTTTCTAGCAAGACTTACTTGAACTCATCAGCCTTTTTTTTTTTTAACATAACAACCTCGGAATGCTGTGGAATCTGGGCTCACATGCAGAGGAAATGGATATTTAGGGCGAAAGCCACCTCTGAAACCCATGGGGAGAAAATCCAGACCGCAAAGCATGAGAGCCAGAGCTGCACAACCGAGAAGCATTATAAAAAAACTGTCTGGACGTGACGTCCACCGTCCCAGAGCTGCGTTCTTCTAAAGCACTGGGAGAGAATGTGCTGCAGAATTCTTAAAGGGATAGTATAAATAATAAGCCTATTCATTTTCTTCTGTTCTTCCATACAATGAAACCATGCCAAGCTTCAAAAAGACCATGAAAGTATCATTAAAAAAAAAAATCTTTATGACTCCTGTGCTATATTTTTTGACATTTACATTATGCATTTGGCAGACACTTTCATCTAAACCGACTTAATGCATTCAAGGCATGCATTTTTTTTAGTCAGCAAACCCTGTAAATGTAATGTAACTAAATTATCGCCCAGCTCTTTATATAAAGTTTGCATGTTCAACTTTATCCGCATACATACAGTACACTCACATAAAGTGATATAGCAACTCTTGATTGATTGTATCGTTGCAAAATGTAAACTATAAACTACATCCAGCTCTAATCTGCTAAATGTGACTATAAAGCATTAAAATATTAAGATATTATAAACATTAATGTCATGATTTTCTGCTTTGAAACAATCTGTATTGTGAAAAGACTATATAAATACATTTGACGGCTTGATGCAGTCTTCTAAAGCCATTTGATAGCTTGAATGCATGACTGTATGTATCATTGAGTGGAAAATGAAGAAATAAGCTCTGTTCCCGAACCTAGACAACATTTTAAGTCATCATAGAAGAGTTTATGATGTGAATGCAGCAAAATTGTGCTGCTTTCTAAGATACCTTCTTTTGGGAATCACAGAATGCATTGCTTTAAATACACTACACTGAAAAACATTTGTTGTAGGATTTACGCTGAAACAAGTTTTCATTCAGAAATTGCTAGTAAATTTCACAAAGAAACACCAAGAGTAACACATTGAATTAAAGGGTTAGTTCACCCAAAAATTAAATTTCTGTCATTAATTACTCACCCTCATGCCGTTCCACACCCGTAAGACCTTCGTTCATCTTCGGAACACAAATTAAGATATTTTGATGAAATCCGAGAGGTTTTTTTTTATCCTCCATTGAAAGCAACAACATTAACATCATTCAATGTCCAGAAAAGTAGTAAAAACATCGTTAAAATAGTTAACATGACTTCAGTGGTTCAACTTTAATGTTATGAAGAGACGAACAAAACAAAAGAAATTTGTCTCTCCCCTGTCATTCTGCTACGCTATTTACTTTGCAGAACTTCCGTTTTTACGTCCAAAAGCCGGCTCAGTATTGTCCGGCTCCTGAATCAGCATCACACGCATGCGTTGTGCTGCTCACGTGACCAGAGCCGGACAATATTCAGCCGACGTTCAGACGTAAACACGGATAATATTAAGGTTGAACCACTGTAGTCACGTTGACTATTTTAACAATGTTTTTACTACTTTTCTGGACATTGAATGATGTTAATGTCGTTTGCTTTTTGGAGGATAAAAAAACCTCTCGGATTTCATCAAAAATATCTTAATTTGTGTTCTGAAGATGAACGAAGGTCTTACGGGTGCGGAACGACATGAGGGTGAGTAATTAATGACAGAAATTTTATTTTTGGGTGAACTAACCCTTTAAATGTGAAGTTTTGAAGTAGATAGACTGAACTAGTATTTTATAGTAAAACGTACTCCAATAATCTTTGCATTATTTACAACTCCCAAAAAACATTTTTACAGTGTATAAATATTCTTTCAAATATATATGCAATGCCAAAAGTATTTATAATAGTTGTTGTCCTGTTTTACCTAATATTTGTGTCTTATGTATTTTTATGATCATTAGAATATTACACGATAAGTGCAACATACTAATCACTGAAGGTTTGATTTAAGCCATAAGCCATTCAAGACTTTGCGTTAAACTGATTTTACCCTTAACCGTGGTAAAATCACCTTGGTTTATTGCTTTTATAAAACAGTGGGTAAAGCATTATGATATATAACACATCATGGTTTAATAAATAATAATAATTGGAGTAAAGTATTCTTCTGGCAAGGAATGCAATTCATGAGTCTGACTGTAGGCTGTCATACAGTGAAGCAATGAAGCATTCATATAAAATTTAGCTCATGTGATTAGCATGTCAGAACTATCCATATTATATATTTTACTGAGTCAGACAATAGATCTATTTCTGTCTGGACTGTCTGGAGAACGTGTTTCCGAGCACAGCGTGTGAAATTCATCAGCATGCAGTCAGATTGGGAACAAGTTGTCTGATCCGTCCCATAACTGTTGTAAGAGGGCCAATGATCACAACAGCACTTCCTGCTGAAGAATACAGTATGTGTGCTGAACATATGGAGCCCCTTTCAGTGTGTATGAGCGACCAAACATGAGCTATATGTACAAATAACAGATGCATGTGATTTAAATAGGTCGCCATCTCATAGTTTTGCTGTTAGGTGTTAACAAGTTGGTATATATGGATTAAAGTTGATATATAAGGATTAAAATCATTTTAACTTAGTAGTCTTTATTTAACTTATTTTTTTGTTTGTTTTCGAAAAACAAAGCTTTAAAAATCACATTTGGGGTGTAATTCTTTGTAATTTATTTTGTAGAAAAATAAGTGAAAAAATTGAGCATTATTTCATTTTCAGAAGTATCCAATGTATGTATATATTTCCATATATTTTAATTTTAAAGGGGTCCTTGATTATGATTTCATAATTACGACGCTCAAAGTTCAATGCAAAGGGAGATATTTCCTTTTACAGAAATCGCTTTTTAAGGACTACAACTAACGGCTGGTAGGGACTACAACGAGCTTCTTCCTGGGTTAGTGACATCACTAACCCTAAAATTTATGTAAAACCTGCCCCTGAGAACACGCAACAAAAGGGGTGAGGCCATGTTGGGCTGCTTTAGAGAAGAGGAAGAGTTGTTGTAGTAGAGTGTTGTTGTCATGCCGTCATTTTACACCGGACTGCTTCACAAACGAAGATCAATTCAATGTTGGATTTGCACAAAAGATTAACATGACGGCTCATGCTAGTCGATGAGTTGAATCAACTCCACAGCAACTACATAAATTTATCCACTAACCATTCAGAAACGTTCAGTTTCATATTAAAAGTTGTAACTTCTTCCTGAGTCTCTCCTTCAGTGTCAGACTCCGGTTTGAACAATGTAAGGCTGAACACCGTTACTGACAATCCTCATTTTGGCTGCGTGAGATTCTCCAGCTTTGTTGTTGTTGAGCAACTGAAGCGCGAGCTGTTAAAGCTCCACCCTCTTCTGGAAAGGGGACCGGGAGCAGCAGCTCATTTGCATTTAAAGGGACACACACAAAAAAGGCGTGTTTTTGCTCACACCCAAATAGGGGCAAATTTGACAAGCTATAATTAATGATCTGTGGGGATTTTGAGCTGAAACTTCACACACACATTTTAGGGACACCAGAGACTTATATTACATCTTGTGAAAGGGGCATTATAGCCCCCCTTTAAGTTAATAATCCTTCTAAACTCGATGTTGTAAATGTGCAAGACATTTTAGAAAAATGATGCATGTACTGTATGTCCCCTGTTAACATTGTTAATGAATAAATGATTTAAACTGTGTGAAAAGAGTGTTTATTTTTATGTGCATTGAAGATTTTACCTCAACACTGATGTAATATGTCTAGAAGTCAGCACATAATAGTAGCAGAAGTCAAACAGGAACACCACCCACAATGTCATCTGAAACCCGCATCTTCTTCCTGGGATTGGACTTTTTTTTTTTTTTTTTTTTTTTGGCGCATTCCTGCCCTTTTTTCCAGGATTCCTCATTCTGCAGCGCCGCGCCAATGGAAAGTTTGCGACATTTTTAAGAAGAAGCCTATAAGCGGATCCATATCTGCACTCTTTATTTATGACGTTATCTCTTTAGAAATCTGCTTTTTCAGCTGGATTTTGTCTCTTTGGGACGTTTCTGGTTCGCTCAGGTGGTTTGTATGAAGGTTTGGAGATGTCTGTGAAGTCTTTAGACGCCGTGAAGAGGAAGATCCAGTGTCTGCAGCAGCAGGCGGATGAGGCGCATGACAGAGCGCAGTTTCTGCAGACACAACTGGACAATGAACGAGACCTGCGCGAGAAAGTGAGGAATCCATCTTACCTCCTCTTTCTTTCTCTGCTGCTTCTTTCTGATGCTTTTCGCTCGTTTCAGTGCTCGCTGAACAGACAGTGGAGAGCGGGGCTAGTTGTCACACTTGAATGTTTCTCAGGGTAGCTTATATAGCGTGTTGCTACTGTATTTGAACATGTTGTTGAAGTTGCCAGATCTCTGCATCGCTCAAAATTACAGTTGCACAATTGCTTGTTTTCTTTTTACAGTCGTTTAAATCTGAGAATGTTAATTTTGTGAATTTTATCCTTAAAAATTTCAATAGGCACATTGCATAGCTTAGCTTGGCTCTATAGCGGGGCATGTTGTCACAAACTATGTGGTGTAAATGATTTAGTGAACATCTGTCTTTTAATAGTTTATTATTTAGCTATATCCTAAATTTAAATAATAAAAAACTTATAAACAAAATAGGCTATACAAAAGTATTAAACCATTGTTTTGGCCAATAAATATAGTGACGACTTAAATAAAAAATAAAAATACTCTTGTTTTAACAACACAAGGTTTAAATTAAAATCTACCTTCATTAAGGTTTAGGGAAAACAAGTGTGTAATCAGGGTTATTTGTCACATGTGTTTTAAATTTTGTCATTTTATCCTCTTCTTCATTAGTTTCTTTTAGCCACAACAAGGGTTTGGTATGAATTGTTTTGTGTTTTATAATTGTTTTACTGTTTAAAAGATATGTTGTTAGATATGTTGTTGAATATAAACTCTAAAAAAATGCTGGGTTAAAAACAACCCGAGTTGGATTGAAAATGGACAAACCCAGCGATTTGGTTGTTTTAACCCAGTGGTTGGGTTAAATGTTTGCCCAACGTGCTGGATAGTTTTATTTAACTCAACTATTGTTTAAAAATGACTGTATTGCTTGCTTAAAATGAACCCAAAATAGGTTGGAAATTAACATTTATTAATATGATTAATGAATAATAATTAAACTATAAACATGTATTAAATTGCTTATTAATAATGTTCACCTTTTGATTATTATTGTTGCCTCTAGTAATTATGTGTCAGATTTTTAATTTCCAACATATTTTGGGTTCATTTTAAGCCATATAGTCATTTTAAACAATAGTTGGGTTAAATAAAACTGCCCAGCACGCTGGGTCAAACAACCCAGTCGCTGGTTTTGTCCATTTTCAACCCAACTTGAGTTGGTTTTTAACCCAGCATTTTTAGAGTGTGGCTAGTAGAAATCAGTGCAAATAAATAGCAGGTTCCCATTGTGACAACTTACCCCATAATGTGACAACATGCCCCTCTATAGTCAACCTGTGTTAAATGAACTTGGGCAATAATGGTGGAAAAGTTCATTAGCTTTTTTCTTTTTTTGTAGTCAAGATTTTGTGTCTATAAAAATTGACTTTCTTGAGAAATATCAACAGTAGCATTGCATTCTGGTGTGATTTAAAAGACTTTTAACTTGATGGGTTTAAATCAGCTTGTGTTGAATGTTCATGCAAAATACTGTCTCTCAGGGTGGGTTTGGAAAACCACTTTAACCTGGATGTTAAAGTGGGATTTTTCTCCACTTGGAGGTGAGAAAAATTTTATTTTTGAAGTAGACATACATCTCAACTTGTTACCTCATCTGCATTTCTGCTCGCTTAGACCCGTTTTATAGTGGAAACATTAAACTAAATCCATAACATGATCCCATGGGAACCCCTAAAAGGTTCTAAATACGGAACCCTTTAAGATTCTATATAGAACCTTTTCTTCTGAGAGTGTAATAAGCAGCACACATACTGTGTTTTTTACATCCTCACTTCCTGTCTTATTTGTTGCGGTTTGCTTTGAAATTCTTGACCCAGATGTGTTTTCAGCCATACAGCTTAGGAAAGGCACGAGTTGTCACTTACTAAATACATGCAGCAGATGCCGTGGTCTGAAATGATTTGTACTGCATGTGCTCAATGATCTGGTTCCTCACCTTCAGCTGATATGGAGCAGATTTATGCTCTCCAGTGGAGCTCCTGCACTAGTTGATTTACTTTTGAATGGTTTCGTGGACGAGCCTCCGTCTGTCTCAGTCTCAAATGTAGTTTTAAAACACATAATGCAATGCAATACAATGATGATTGAGAGATGAACAAATAAACCTTCCTCAAAAGCCTGATGATCAAATTTAATACACACATTTGAACATGACTTTTACAATTATACCAAAAGGCCTTTTACTTGCTATAAAAGTATCATTCAGATGACAGAAGGACTGTATTAGATTGTGTACAACAGGTTTTAAGCAAGGTTTTGATCATGTTGATAATTATAAATGCATATGTCAAATGCATTTGTGCATTAAAGACCAAAAGCATTTGATATTTTCCTTGCAGCCATTTTGCTTTGTGACTTTTAAGGAGTCATATAATGATATGATAATGTCATGCGTGTTTGAGCACCTTATAAGGCGTGAGGCCCACTGATCAGTACAGAAGGAAGGGGGCGTGGCCAGAGGACTAACTCTCATTCAAATGAGTGAAACTGAAAGAAGGAGCTGTCACTCTTTGTGGGTTAAAAACTATGATTTCTCAGGGTTTAAACGGTTAGTTCACCCAAAAATTAAATTTTTGTAACAACCTTACCCATGTCATTTTGATGGTGTTAGTTTTGGTTTTAGTTTACTGTAATAACCCTGGCCTGACGCTTACATTGTTTGAAATGAGTTTCAACAATATAGAAACAGCACTTTTATTGGCAACTCAGGGGTCACTAAAAAATCTAAATATTTAAAAATTAGAAAGACAAAGGGCATCAGTATAATTTTGTAAATAATGGACATTAAAATTCAAGTAAAAAACTATGGAATTTCTATTCCAAGATCCTAGTGGATAAACTGAAATGTCTTTATGTTAAATTTTAAATTAATTTATGCTAGAATTTCAGTTTATCCAGTAGGATCATGGCAAATTCTTTTAGGATTATAATCCAGACCACATAATCATAGCATTCCTAGAGAGGCTTCTCACTGCAGAGTCAATGGGTGGAGCTTAAAGGATGTAATGGGTGGAGCTTGACGTCCAGCTCCCCTCTCTGGACGTAATGGGTGGAGCTTGAAAGTCCAGCCACACCCTAACTCTATCCCTAAACCTAACTAGGTGAAGCTCCATCCATTAGGTCAAAAAAGGTGGAGCTGAACTAGGTCAAACTCCACAGATGGCGTCCAGAGAGGGGGATCTGTACATCATTTGGCTCTGCTGTGAGCACCACTTGTTCCATTAGGATCTTTGATCCTGCCTCATTCCTTCCGATTACTAACCGGGATCTTTAACCACTGCTTCTCTGTATGTGCACAGGCGGAAGGTGACGTAGCCTCACTGAACCGCAGGATCCAGCTGGTGGAAGAGGAGCTGGACCGGGCTCAGGAAAGACTGTCCACCGCGCTCCAGAAACTAGAGGAGGCAGAGAAGGCAGCGGATGAGAGCGAGAGGTCAGTATGCGAACACACACAGTCAAGTCACTTTATTTATATAGCGCTTAATACAATACAGATTGTTTCAAAACAGCTTTACAGGAATAAACAGGGGAATAATGATTCAGTGATGCAAACAATTCAATTGTGCTGTAAAGCCATATTTAAAACAAAAAAATGACAAAAATGACAAAAAATGAAATTGAAATTCAAAATATTAACAAAAAATATAATGTACATCAGTTGCACACTAAAATGCATAACAAACATGTGTATGATCTGTTTATCTGTGTCTGGGAAACAGTATTTTTGTGTGTGTCTTTTGCATCCAGAGGCATAAAGGTGATTGAAAACCGTGCAATGAAAGATGAGGAGAAAATGGAAATTCAGGAAATACAGCTCAAAGAAGCCAAACACATCGCTGAGGACGCCGACCGCAAATATGAGGAGGTCAGACACACACACTTATAATACAGTTTACAGATATAGTACTTTATCATTTGAATCAAGAGTGCTTCTGTAAATAGCCTCTGTGTTAAAGAGAGACCTGTGTGTGTGTGTGTGTGTGTGTGTGTGTTTGCAGGTCGCTCGTAAGCTGGTGATTTTGGAGGGTGAATTGGAAAGGGCAGAAGAGAGAGCAGAGATCGCAGAACTGTTAGTACACATCTTTAACTGACCCACTAAGTTCAACACAATAAACACATTTTAAAGAGGACCTATTGACTTTTATTACATGTTTGTCTTTCTTTAGTGTGTAATGTTGCTGTTTGAGCATGAAAAAGCTCTGCAAAGTTAAAAAGTCCCTCCAGCGGAAGTTATTCCCTGAAGTCAACTCCCTGAAACGCCTCCATTGTAGTCTTGAGTTTTCTTCCAGGAACAAACACATCACAATATTCCTCATTTAAATAATTCCCGCCCAAGGCATATGCAGAATAAAGGGGCGGGGCCTGGTTGAGTTAGTTAGTAGTGTGTTGAAACTGGTGGTTATGGTAAGGGGCGGGACATTTCCCAAATACGCTCGAAGCGCTTGACCAATCACAACAAACTGCTCCAGCCGACCAATCAGAGCACATTACGGTTTTCGGAAGGAGGGGCTTCATAGAGAGAGGAACTAAACAGAGCGTTACTGACAGACTAAAAAAAAGGTGAAGAATACTAACATTTTATTTATTTTCACAGTAAAGGTGGAGATCTGGAGGAAGAACTGAAAAATGTAACCAACAACCTCAAGTCCTTAGAAGCCCAATCAGATAAGGTAAGTCAGCTGACCCATAATTCCATGGGGCAGAACAAATTTCTGTGTAAATTCTTCATAAATGCATTCTGATCTAAGTTGTTGCATTGAACTGAATGTGACGATTGTAAGAGGGCTTTTACAAATGATTTACGCAGAAGATGCTTGTTTCATGAATGAGGCCCATAGTATTGAACAATAATCAAATGCTCTCATAGAACGTATGACATCTGGGAAATCAGATTCATCTTAGTGATTTGGTACTTTCAAATGGTTAATTTCAGTGAGTCATTGAGTCATTTCCCAACAGTATTACCAGAAGCCCCTGTGCATCATTTTATATCTTCTTCTTTGGTTGCAAAATAAATGTTCGCTGTCAATTTTCTTATTCAGTCTATGTCATAGTAGTAATTTTATATATTGTTGGGCCTATGCATTTCATGATAATATCAATAAATGTAACTACTTTACATTTCAATTTACGTTTGCACAAACTCTGGTGCACAATAAATGTCTCTACTTGATGTCCAGTGTGAAATCTGAGCTCTAAAGTAAAACCAGTTGAGAACCAGTGGTCTAAATAACCTTTGGCTTGTTTTCTGTCCGTAGTATTCAGAGAAAGAGGACAAGTATGAAGACGAGATCAAAGTTCTCACTGATAAACTGAAAGAGGTGGGAAAGTTTAACCTAAAACAACTGTTTATTCGAATAGTTTTGCATGCAAGTCTTTCTTTCTTTTGTCAAATATGCTTTACACAAGTACACAATGCAGACGCAAATCCATGGCCAACCCACTGCAAGCGTGCAATTTGAATGTGTTTTTGTGTTACTCTGACAGTAGCAAACTTTCATACTCAAGGAGGCAATAGACTTTCCTTCAAATGCAAATTGCATTAAACCAGATGTGTCATTATTAAGGTTCAACTTTAACTCTTTCCCCACCATTGACGGAATTTTCCTGAAATACATGTTTTCACTGTTATTCAGTAGGGGGCACTATTACGCATCTGGATCAAAATTGCTTCCGGTGGCTGAGGGGAAAGAGATAAAGTCAGCATGAAATGGAAGTTGTGATAGTCTTTTCTTCCCTATTGTGACATATATATACAAGGGAAACATCTTCTGGAACAAGAACAAATGTGGGACAGGACTTGATTTTGTCCATCAGGAATTGATTGGATGGTTGAATGGTTGTGGTTTGCGATTGGTGGATCTCATGTGAGTGACAGGTTGCCCCGCCCTCATGCCAGTAAACATGTCATCAGAGAAGAGAAGAGATGTCACTACAATGTTTTTGATTATTTTGATTCAAGATTACAAAGCACATGTGCATGGATAAATCATTTATAATAAATGCTGCAATATTCCATAAAAAAT
Organism: Ctenopharyngodon idella; assembly: GCF_019924925.1. Classification (NCBI taxonomy): domain Eukaryota; kingdom Metazoa; phylum Chordata; class Actinopteri; order Cypriniformes; family Xenocyprididae; genus Ctenopharyngodon; species Ctenopharyngodon idella. The sequence goes on along the minus strand of NC_067221.1, from coordinate 40,717,537 downwards.
AAGAATTGTCAGTTTTGATTTCATGGTGACTTAAACTAACTTGCTCAGGAAGATTCTTTTTAAAATAAATGAAATGTATAATGGATTTACATGCATTTGCATTTTGCATAGAGTATATTTCAGGCCATTCTCTAATGTTTCTTTCCCTCTGTGTTTCCCCCCACAGGTCGAGACTCGTGCTGAGTTTGCTGAAAGGACGGTGGCCAAACTGGAAAAGACCATCGATGACCTCGAGGGTAAGTTGCCTCTTCCCGTTTCTCCAGCTGTGATTCACTGTTCCTCCCTCAGTACGGAGGAATTCCAGCTAATGACGTCATTAAAACCATCAGCTGGAATTTAACCTTTGCCACCTTTGACTGTGTGCGGCAGCTAGTCGAGCTTTACTTGTCCTTTCATTGTAGTGAAAGAAAGAAGAGCGGTAATAGTGTTAGCATGTTTGACCTGTTCAACTGATCTTTTTAAATAGTTTTTGCTAAACTGGAGATTAACCTCACATAATGAGCTGGATAATGACACTATTGTCTTCTGTAGAGCTGCTTTACAGCTGAAATTGAAGTTACTTTGAAACAATCTGTATTGTATAAAGTGCTATAGAAATAAACATGACTTGACATCATAATGGATATACATACTTGTAAATGCAGAACAAATGCACAAATTGGAGTGTTTAGCAGTACGGAACCCCGCACATGACATGCAGAAAAATAATAGTAGGCTAGATCATGCGCACGGTTTAGCAAATCGAGGGAACCAAATAGTAAATCGAGCTTACGATTTAGCAAATCAAGGGAACGAGTTAGTAAATTGAGGGAACGAAATAGTAAATCGCGTGCACAATTTAGCAAATCGAGGGAACGAATTAGTAAATTGTGGTTACTAAATAGTAAATCGTGCGCACGATTTAGCAAATCGAGGGAACGAATTAGTAAATTGAGGGAACAAAATAGTAAATCGTGCGCATGATTTAGCAAATCGAGGGAACAAAATAGTAAATCGTGCGCACGATTTAGCAAATCGAGGGAACGAATTAGTAAATCGAGGGAACAAAATAGTAAATCGAGCGCATGATTTAGCAAATCAAGGGAACGAATTAGTAAATTGAGGGAACAAAATAGTAAATCGTGCGCATGATTTAGCAAATCGAGGGAACGAATTAGTAAATCGAGGGAACAAAATAGTAAATCGTGCGCACGATTTAGCAAATCGAGGGAACGAATTAGTAAATCAAGGGAACAAAATAGTAAATCGTGCGCATGATTTAGCAAATTGAGGGAACGAATTAGTAAATTGAGGGAACGAAATAGTAAATCGCATGCACGATTTAGCAAATCGAGGGAACGAATTAGTAAATTGAGGGAACGAAATAGTAAATCGTGCACGATTTAGCAAATCGAGGGAACTAATTAGTAAATCGAGGGAACAAAATAGTAAATCGAGCGCACGATTTAGCAAATCGAGGGAACTAATTAGTAAATCGAGGGAACAAAATAGTAAATCGAGCGCATGATTTAGCAAATCGAGGGAACTAATTAGTAAATCGAAGGAACAAAATAGTAAATCGTGCGCACGATTTAGCAAATCGAGGGAACTAATTAGTAAATCGAGGGAACAAAATAGTAAATCGAGCGCATGATTTAGCAAATCGAGGGAACTAATTAGTAAATCGAAGGAACAAAATAGTAAATCGTGCGCACGATTTAGCAAATCGAGGGAACGAATTAGTAAATCGAGGGAACAAAATAGTAAATCGAGCGCATGATTTAGCAAATCGAGGGAACTAATTAGTAAATCGAGGGAACAAAATAGTAAATCGAGTGCATGATTTAGCAAATCGAGGGAACTAATTAGTAAATCGAAGGAACAAAATAGTAAATCGTGCGCACGATTTAGCAAATCGAGGGAACTAATTAGTAAATCGAGGGAACAAAATAGTAAATCGAGCGCATGATTTAGCAAATCGAGGGAACTAATTAGTAAATCGAAGGAACAAAATAGTAAATCGTGCGCACGATTTAGCAAATCGAGGGAACTAATTAGTAAATCGAGGGAACAAAATAGTAAATCGAGCGCATGATTTAGCAAATCGAGGGAACTAATTAGTAAATCGAGGGAACAAAATAGTAAATCGAGTGCATGATTTAGCAAATCGAGGGAACTAATTAGTAAATCGAAGGAACAAAATAGTAAATCGTGCGCACGATTTAGCAAATCGAGGGAACTAATTAGTAAATTGAGGGAACAAAATAGTAAATCGAGCGCATGATTTAGCAAATCGAGGGAACGAATTAGTAAATTGAGGGAACGAAATAGTAAATCGCGTGCACGATATGCAAATCGAGGGAACGAATTAGTAAATCGAGGGAATGAATTAGTAAATCGAACGCATGACTTAGCAAATCGAGGGAACAAATTAGTAAATCGAGCACACTTTAGCAAATCAAGGGAATGAATTAGTAAATCGAGTGCACGATTTAGTAAATCGAAGGAACGAAATAGTAAATTGTGTGCTTTAATGTGTACTTCAATGTTTGCACTTTTTTTTCAGGTTACTTCCCCCTTCAGCTTTTTTCTTTCCTTTACATTTATAAACTCTTTTCTCGTCTTCTGTTCCAAAATCTACCTAGAAAGCATTTAAAGAGGACCTATTATGCTTTTTTACATGTTCAGCTAGTGATGTGCTGTGTCTTGTCCACTCGGACCTGTTGAACTTATTGTTTCCTTTCTTTTTCTTTCTCTAATTTCCTGTTCCTGTTTCCTGCTTCGTCCATCCTGGGCCGAAACGCCTCTCCTTTCTGCTCTTGACCTTTGACCTCCAGATGAACTCTATGGTCAGAAGCAGAAATTCAAGGCCATTAGTGAAGAGCTGGATCTTGCCCTCACAGATATGACCTCCTTATAGATGGTTTCATGTGTCAGCAGTGCTTGAGCTGAATATTATGAGTGCCAAGATGTTATTCTGTAATATGTCAGTGGAACATGCTGGATGTAAGACAGATGCATCATTATTACTGAATCAGAACTGTGATTGACAGCCTTCTCATTCAATCAAGCACTGCTGCTCTGCATAAATTACCCTGTGGCTTCCTGATTGGCTTTGCCTCTGTCTCTCTTTCTCTGCTCACCCATGTGCCTTATGTATTTTGCACTCTCTTAAACTCTCTCTAAAACTTAATAAAATATTTTTCTGCTCTTTGAACACTCCCACTTGTTTCATTTTCTTACTTTTACGAATATAACATTTTTCCTGCCTCTCTGATCTTTAAGTCTAGTCTTAATCTTTCTCCTTTCAGTCATCTTTGTAGCTCTTTTCATAGAGACAAAGTACTAAAGAAGCGCTTATCAACTTTTTTATGAGACATGTAATAATTACTTCATATTTAAGGTGTTAATGATTTTCTTTTGTATAGCGTAATACTAAATATAGTGCTTACATGTACATTTATGCATTTAGTAGATGCTTTTATTCAAAATGATTTACAATAGTGGTACAAAAGCGATTCATAGAGCCAACAATATTCATAATATATATTTGTAATGTAATATATTTATAATATATAGACTAGGAAGCAGGCTTGAGAAGAGGAGAAATGCAGACTCTTTTTGCTGAGATATAATATTGTATACTGTAGTACTGCTATCTAATATTAAGAACTTTGTAAATATTTCCAAAAACATTTTACTGCAAAATATTCAGATATATGCAATAAATTAGTAGTTTAAGGTTGACAGGGAGACTTGGTTACATAATTTTTGCTTTGGTTTCCATTTCCATGATAACAATTTTTATTAAATATAGTTGAAGTCACACTTGTGGCTCCTACAGAAGCATATATTATAACTTGGGAATCTTAGAACATTGTATTATGCATTATTGGTAAAAAATCAATTTCTCTGTAGAGACAAAATGAATGGGGTTTTACTTCCGTAACCCAGCTGTGGTCTATAGTTTACTGGTTTAAAGCCTGGAAGGAGCAGGTTTGTTATGAAATCAGCACTTTTGAGAGCTGTGTTTACAAAAATTGCACAGATATTTGCAACCAGTGATGTTTATTATATATGTTATGGAATCAGAAAAATCATGTCTTTTAATGCTGGTTTATTTCAGAGAGTCTGGCTGAGGCAAAACAGCAGAACCTGGAGATGCATCAAGTCCTGGATCAAACGCTCCAGGAGCTCAACAGCTTGTGAGCAAACAAGAGAAGAAGAAATCCATGAAGAATCAACATCCCAGAATTTCTGTTGTCAGCCATTCCAGCAGTGTTTTATGTTTAGCTTGTCGAATGTTTTTGTTTTTTTTATGTTGTAAGTTATGTTATTTCCATCCATTATTTTCTGTATTTTAGTTCATAATTTTTCGATTATTTCATAATGCACCTACCTTAGTCCATTAAATAATAATAAATGATCTCTTGTTGCTGCCATTTATGCCATTGATGCAGGTTAAATGCAATTACATAAACCCAAAATACGCCTTTAATGGTTAACAGTACTGACCTGTTGTTGCATGTAAGAAGGTTTTCCATTTTTTTCTAACCTGTCTTCTGTGTAAAGTCAGTGCTGTTTTATTTATTTCTTCTAAAGTGAACATAAAGAGGGAAGTTATACTTAAAACAGTAAAAACACAACAAGTGTCAGAAAATAAACCAATTATTAAATCACGTGTTGGGGAAGTGTATGCAAATGTAACAAAAGACATGAATGCATTTGTAATTTAGCCATTATGTATTGGAACATACAGATTTTTGGCAATAAGAAGTTTGTTATTTAGTGGGATCATTTTGTACCCTTTTTTTCACTGTGGTTTGATGTTTTTATACCTATGTTAAACTAAATAAATGTTTACTTATTTGCACACTACTTTCCAGTCTATGAGAAGTACTTTTTATTATTTTAATCAAAAGGAAAATGAAGCCTGTTTAGGATTAATAAGATTTTCATGACAATTAAACACATTTACCCTCAAATTCTCTTTATTGCAATGAAAAAATATATATTTAATTTTTGCATTAATATAATGGGGAGAGAGAGAGAGAGCTTGATTATAAGGAAAATTAATACCCAGGCCTGAAGCCAACTCTTATAAAGGAATTTGACCAGCCACGCACACTAATTAGTAATGACCTTGAGGCACAGACTTGTGTAAGTAATTGCTGTGAAGGTATGAGGTCTTGTATTAGTTCAGGAAGCACATTTTAGGAATCATACTATGGCGAAGCCTTATCTTATAAATATTAATGGCCGCCAGGACAGAGCGAATGAACGAACACTACTATGACGAAGGCATATCTTATGAATATTAATGAGGATACGTGCCAGCACGCTCAAGGAAGGTTCTGAAGTACGTCAGTTTGACCTCATTAATATTTATATGAGAAGCCTTCCCCGTAGTATGATTGGTCAGTTCCTCGCTGCTTTGCGGATTCTGCGCTGTCTGCTAAAGTACCGGGCGGGATTTCCGCAATACAATTCAGTATGGCGAAGACCTACGATTATTTGTTTAAACTGCTGTTAATCGGGGATTCCGGTGTCGGGAAGACCTGTGTGCTGTTCAGATTCTCGGAGGATGCCTTTAACTCGACGTTTATTTCGACGATAGGTATTTATATCTTATATTTATATCGGATTGTTTATGAAACGTCAGGCTGTGCTAGCGGCTAAGCTAATGGACTAGAAACTGTCTGTTAGCTCTTCTGAAGTTTGTGTTTTGTTTCTTTTCTAAACTTTGACAGGTTTGCTGGTGTTTTGTAATTAATTATTTTGTGTGGTGGTGATGATGTAGTGTGTATTTACTGAATCTTTCTGCTGCTTTTTTGGTTAGCATCAAACGTTAGCTGCTCTGACAGAATGACTCAGACGCGAAATGATATATTTGCTTTTGTTTTCACTCTTATTTTTGGAAACTTTTAAATATCAGATAGATAAAAGCTTTATATAAACTGTTTAGTGTCCAATTAAAACATATATATGGTTTGAAACGCGTAAGCCAGTTGCCACCTGTTTCATTCACACCCACTATAAAGACGTTTAAGACTCAATATTTCACATATGTAATAATAATATTCTTGTCTACATTCAGTTAAATAGTGATTCAGAAAACTTTACTGTAACTTTGGTAATACCATGGTACAGCTATACTAATATCAGACTGTGATATATATAGATACCATGATGCTGAATGATTACCATATACTTTTACCATGGTAATGCAAGCTACTTTATAGTGTGATATTATCAAAACCGTGGTATTGACATCTACTTGTTCAACAATGTGACGTTATCATGATAATATGTCAGAAAAACCAAGGCTTCTATTATGATGTAAATTAGACATTATCTTAAGTTTTTGCTCTGTTAAGATCAGTTAAATCAACTTAATGATGGTCCAGATCAAGGGATTTCAATCATTTAGATGCCTAGAATCCTTAAATTTAAAAGACAGCTATATATTTTCATGTATATAGAAAGACCTTATACTATTAAAAACATTATAATAAACAGTAAAATATTATTTAGTTTCTATTACGTTACATTATTATTTTTTGTACTGTTCTGATAGATGTTTTTATTATTTGCCTATTTTAATCATTTTTATTAATTTAGTTGTTTAAATTAAAAAAATGTTTTAATTTATTTTATTTTGACATTGTTTTTCTTTAAACTGACCTTTTTTAGCATTCTCCCAACCTCTGGTCCAGAGTATTTCAGATCAATCATTTGTAAAGTATCTTCAGCAGTTATACTTATGTTTTTATTACTTAGTTTCTAGTATGAAATGATAATTGATTGCTTGGCTTTGTCATTCACCATATGTTCATGTATCACGTGCATCCTATGGACATCCGTTATGTGCATTGCTTTTAACACCTTTAAATAGTCTGTTGTTGGACATTTTTGAAAGAGACGCTGTATTGGTTTGTTTTTCAGCCGATGATGACAGTTGTGCTGTTACGTATTTTCTCTTCCAGGTATCGATTTCAAGATCAGGACAATAGAACTAGATGGCAAGAAGATAAAGTTACAAATATGGTGAGTTTCTAGTCATCTTTCCTTCTAGTGAACACTATTTGAACATTAGCAGATTGCTGCCGTGACTGACTTCATATTTGGAAGTACATAAGAGAGTTTCTGAAGGAGCTTCTATTTGTCTAGTGAAACCATGACCAGGTTCATTTCTCCTTTACATTGCAGCACATGTTAGTGGTTTGTCTTTTGTCATTGTCCTGGTAAGGAAGGAGGAGGTCATCTTCCACTTTACCAGACCTGCAAAACACATTTCAGCAGGGCCACAGTTACAACACTATTATTGTTTGATATTTACAGGGACACGGCAGGACAAGAACGATTCCGAACGATCACAACAGCATATTACAGAGGAGCAATGGTAAGATGATACTAAAGTATGGCTGTATGATAAGCTTCAGGAATTTCAGCTATAATAATACTGCTGCTCATTTGCGGTCATCTTTATAATTGCAGTGTTTTGCACAGTTGTAATTTGTCTTGTGCTCTGATCTCAGGGTATCATGCTGGTTTATGATATTACCAATGAGAAATCATTTGACAACATCAAAAACTGGATCCGAAACATCGAGGAGGTGAGTGTCTCAGTGCCTGATTTATCTGCCTTTAACAATATACTAATATGCATAATCTGCAGGTTTTTATATTTACATAAATGGCTCAAACAGTAAAGCCATTGGTTCAATTCCCATGAGAATGCATGAACTGATAAAATATATAGTTTAAATGCATTGCAATTTGCTTTGGATCAAAAGTGTCTGCCAATTGCATTAATGAAAATGTCAATATTTCACCTATTTATTTGTTAAATATAAAATGCACATTAAAGTGGGCATCTTTGGTCCTTGAACCTCACTGAATTTGTTTCTCTCTACCATCTTGCGCTGTGAGCGTTGTGCTTTTAATATGACATGTCCAGTTAAAATAGTTTTTGAATACAAAAGCATGTCATGTTAATGCTTATTATTGTTGTCTGACCCTAAGCTACCGATAGCCTAATTACTAATCATTCAATTTTGAAAATATGTAGCATTGCACATCCTTAACAGTACTGTTTGAATATTTAACAGCAAATGATTACAGTGCATGTTCTTGTATGTGTTCAACCCAGCATGCATCAGCAGATGTAGAAAAAATGATTTTGGGGAACAAATGTGACATTAATGAGAAGAGGCAGGTGTCCAAAGACAGAGGCGAGAAGGTGAGCAGACCATGATACTTGTTATCTTAAGCCATTGTATAATATTTAACTTTCATTGTATAAGATGCTACAGCAATGATAGAAGCAACTTCAACAATATCCAGCTGAATCATACTAGTATTTTAAATCAAATCTGCCTGTACCCGTTTAGCTGGCGTTAGAGTACGGCATCAAGTTCATGGAGACGAGTGCGAAGGCTAATATCAATGTTGAGAACGTAAGTGCAAATGGATTTTATGATGAATCCTCATTTCATTTCCTTATCATATCTGATCATATCTGAGCATTTAAAGGTCTAATCCAGACGTAATGATGTTTTCCGCTCTACTCACAGGCATTCTTAACGCTCGCCAGAGACATAAAGTCAAAGATGGACACGAAATTGGTAAGATTTTCCCTTTCTGTGCTTTAGGTTTATGTTTAAAAATGAATTTAGATTTAAAATTGGGTAACACTTTACAAGAAGGTTTCATTCGTTAACATGAACAATAGTTGTACAGCATTTATTAGAGGTGCAGTAAGCGATTTCTGAGAATCATTGTTGAACACTGTTGATAATTGAAATCAACCCAAACAAACACGCCTCTCCCTTTATTGTTCCGCCCCCAAAATGCACAAACACAATGCAAGAGTGGATGTCTCTTTATTATAGCTGAAGCAAAGCAAAATAATGCTTTGCAAAAAAATAAAGAAAAGATGAATGAACTACAAAGAATAACAAAAATTCAGTACACAAGAGTATATACAAGCAAGAGTTGTTAGTCGCCAGCAGCTCCAGTGGTCATGTCCCCTACTGCTGATTGGCTATAAGTGTGTTGTGCTGCCCGGTCCGATCCACTTTCAACAGCATTTCTCAGAAATCATTTACTGCACCTTTAATCTTAATGTTAATCTCAGCATTTAATAATGCATTTCTAAGATCAAAAGTTGTATCTGTTAACATAAGTAAATGTACTGTGAACTAACATGAACATTTTTATTAACAAAGGTAAAAAAAAGGTTTGTTTATTGTTAGTTGCATGCATTAACTACTGATAACAAATGAGACCAAATTGTGAAGTGTTACCGATAATTGTTTAAAAATAAGAGGGACTGTAATTAAAATGAGATTTAGTTATTCATGTATACGGAAATATCAAGGATTTGTCTTTTCTGTCTATTCAGTATTGTCACATGGTCTATGTTCTATGATCACTAAAGTTGTCATCTTGGAAATAAGTTAATTTTGCAACAAGTCAACTTTTGGATGCCCTATCACATAAGGACAAAAAAAAAAATTACATAATAGGTACATAATACACTGGCGGCTAATAGTCTGGAATAATTAAAAATGTTTTAAATGTTTTTGAAAGAAGTCTCTTATTCTAACTAAGGCTGGATTTATTTGATCAAAAATACAGTTAAAAACTGTAATATTGTGAATTTACACTTTAGAATAACTGTTTTGTATGTTAATAAATATTAAAATGTCATTTGATGATAATTGAGCATTAAATCAGCATATTAGAATGATTTCTGAAGGATCATGTGACACTGAAGACTGGAGTAATGATGCTGAAAATTCAGCTTTGATCACAGGAGTAAATTACATTTTTCAATATATTCAAATATAAAACAGTTATTTTAAATCATAATAATATTTCATTGTTTTTACTGTATTTTTGATCAAATAAATGCAGCCTTGGTGGCCGTAAGATCCTTTTTATAGTTTTAAAAACATTAAAAATATCTACATAATACATAATAATTGGTAAATAATAGTACATAATAAAGACAATTTTCCTTTTTGGATGAATGAATCCTTCAGTGTCTCTGGCTAGCTTTAGTTGTAGTGATAAAATGAGGTTTATTTTGTCTTTGCTCACACAGGAGGGTAACAATCCTCAGGGCAGCAACCACGGAGTGAAAATTACCCCTGAACAGCAGAAAAAAAGCAGCTTCTTTCGTTGTGTGCTACTGTGAAGACCAAGGCCTTACTGTCCGCCGCCAATGGGCTGGACACGACTGGACTATGCTCTCCTTCTTAGCACTCCTCCTCCTTCCTCTCTTCTCTCCTTCTCTGTCGCGCTCTACTTCCAGCCCTAGGACAGTCGGAGTTCCTGGCTCCTCTCATCTTCTTCCATTGACAGATTAGCGATGCCGCTCATGACCCTTCCCTGGCGAAAGAAAGCATTGGTTCTACAAGTCAAGGTGAAGAGCCGGTTGCAGATGCATCGCCGTAAACGCGCACCTAAAGAAGATCCCGTACCTCCATCTTTGTTTCAATCGCTCGTTTTGAGCACACAACTGCCAAAATCGATCCATTCCTTCATGGCGACCTGGAAGTACTTGTGATTGTGAATCTGGGTCTGGCCGCAGAGCGTGATCTAACATTGAGCCAATTTGAGAATTCCGTGGGGCGATCTTTATCATTCCATTTTATTTTCGGCGTATTCTTCGACAATCACATGACCTTATTGTAAGTAGAGGAATATTATAACCCGCCTCTTAAATGCTTCAATTATTATTTTTTTTGTCCCCAGTTTTATTTTTCACACTGATCGTTCACACAAAATTGGTGCAGTCAAGGTTTCACAGACATGGCTAATGATATTTTCATATTAAACAAATGAAGATCCTGCTTTTTATTCATCAAGATGTGTTTACTGCCTCATTAAATCCAACCTCCCTTTTTTAACATGCACATGAAGCTATTTCCAAATAGTTCAGCCTTTTATGCAGTAGCGCTAACTTTCTTTTTAATAATGCTTTGCATAATTCCAAAACTCAGGTCTTGCTTTATTTTGACCTGAAAACGTCCCACCATGAAAGCACAACACTTGAATTGAATCTACTAGAGTATAATCGAATGAAACTGACTCATAGCCCTTGTAAGGATGAGGAATTCCTGAGTTTGTAGTATTAATTATGCGTAACCAAAAGCAATGAGAAAGGGTGACTGTGTGACCTGAAAAGCAGAGCTATACTTGAGAAAGCACCTCCCGTACAGACGTCCATGCACTTTATCAGTATCTTTTGTGTTGTGTGTAGTTTGTGCCAAGTGATAGTTTTGCATCATAAAGACAGGCGTTTTTACGTGGTTACATGGATTATGACCTGCCGAAATCATGTTAGCGCGTTTTAATTTCCTCCAGACGTTCTGTGTAAGGACTATTTCTACACCAGTCTTTTCCTGATAGTAAGCCAAAGCTAGTTTTATGCATTGGCTTCTATTGATGCAGTTGGAATCAGTTGTTTTGTTCATATGTCTGGAGTGTTATGAATAGACTGCACCTGAATTGCAGTCCTACAGCATATTAGTTTGGGTGGCACAGTGCAAAAACAAAACGGATTTGGTTCACATGACTAGGCTTAACTACCCAGAATACCGTAATCCACCATTCCTGATTTCAGAATAGTGTGTTGTCGTAAGCACATGCTTATAATTAATGCAATGCTCGAGTTGTACAGCCGTTCGAAGACAAACTTCAGTAGTTGCACTTGTTTTTTTTAGTGGTTTGATATGAGTTTTCACACTGATTTCTCTCTCTTTTGATCTTACACTGTAAAAAATGCTGGGTTAAAAACAACCCAATTTGGGTTGAAAATGGATAAACTCAGCGATTGGGTTGTTTTGACCCAATTTGAGCTGAGCAGTTTTATTTAACCCAACTATTGTTTAAAAATGACTATATGTCTGGCTTAAAATGAACCCAAAATAGGTTGGAAATTAAAAATCAGACACATAATTACTAGAGGCAACAATAATAATCAAAAGGTGAACATTTATTAATAAGCAATTTAATACATGTTTGTTTAATTATTATTCATTAAACTTGATAAATGTTTGTTCATTAAAAATATTAATATTAATTTCCAACACACTTCGGGTTCATTTTAAGCAAGCAATACTGCAATTTTTAAACAATAGTTGGGTTAAATAAAACTACCCAGCAGGTTGGGTCAAACATTTAACCCAGCTGCTGGGTTTGTCCATATTTAACCCAACTTGGATTGTTTTTATCCCAGCATTTTTTCGAGTGTAGTTTAGTCAAACCTATCTGTCGCAAGAGACCCGTTGTGTTTGGACAAATTGTGCAGTTTTGCCTTTGTACTGCAGTATACTCAAATGTATGTTTTGTAGTCGTATTGTGAAATGAAACATGTCGGTCGGTTAATGTACACCAGCAATCTTTAACGCCCGTTAGCTTTGAGTGAAAGAACAAACTCTCCATCGATGAGAATCCAGGAGTCAATCTCAAAACCTGACAAGAACATGTTCAGGTCAAATTTCACCCCAAAACCAGTTTATTTGGCATTTTGTTAGCACATTTTAATTCAGTTTTCATTAATGCAATGCAAGTAAATCTTTTTCTGATTACTGTACTGAAAAAAAAAAATTGTATATATTACTATTTACATATCATGGTACCATCTTTGTCATGGAGAAAAATATGGATGCATTACAGTAATGAGAACTTAAGAAGTTAATTGTCATGAAAATGTCTCAAATGTTCTTTATGCAATTTATATATATATTTTTTTTTCCATTGGATTTGGGGTGTAATGTGACCTGGATGTGTTTTAAAGAGATTAGGGAAGCACACTGTTTGTCTGTTTTTCCTGCGAGGCAGAGGTATATGAAATTCTCTTCTTGCTGCAATAAGGCACATTCACTTTTCTTTTTCCAAGCTTAAATGTTGACCAACTTGAAGTGACTTCCTGTTTGCACCTTGTTCTCTTTCCACCTCAAGGAGACTGTTTTGGGCTCATATTTGTCATATTCTTTCATGTTAGGAGTTGTGTAACAGGGGTCGGCTCATCTTTATCTGTACCCATAGCATCTCTTTTCTCTCCCTGTCAAATAATACTTGCCGTTTGTCTTAATAACTAATACTTGATCTTTCATTTTGGATCTATGCATCATGAAGGTGACCTCCTGTATGTTTTGTCTGTGTATGTATATTTTTTTTCTATAGATGTTCTGCACATTGAAGCGTCTATCTGCGGATGGCCGCATATGTCTATTCTGAGCTTTAGAGGACAGTCTAGTGTTTAAAACATGTTTGGCTGTAATAATGAACCTTAGACACAACTTAATCTGGCCTTTGGGTGTTTTAAAGTGATAGAATGAAATGCAAAAATAACTATAACAAACAGCTGGCAAAACATGTTTATTTGATTTGCAGACAAACCAAGTGGAAAAGAACATTAGCAAACAGGTACCGCTTTCTGTCTTAAACGCTTTGCAGTTTATTGAGCAGTGATGCGTATGTCTGTCAATCTCCGTTTTCGCTGTTTAGTTTGTCTTTCTTGTACTTCTTGGTTTGAAACGACTGTCATCCATATCATTTACAGATTCTTTTATATGACCATGTTTTCATTTGTTGATTGTGAGGTAACTGGGGAGATTGGTAAATTACATTTTGGTAAAAAAAGAAAAGAAACAATTGTAAATAACTCTAAAAAGAGATCTACTTAAATTGTACTGTACTTTCTAAAACATTGAAAAACGGATCTACGGTTTTTGTAGATATCTGTACTTTTGATTTATTAAAACAAGATTCTTTTAAGGGATGGGTCTCTGTGTGTGTTTAATATTGACGGATGAATTATTTTCAGGTGTTGATTTGCTGTAGTATCAGAAGCTGTATTATAAGCTTTTCAGGCACATTATTGGCTTGTTTTTTTATATTCAAGATAAGAATTTGTATATTATTGAAGTGTATATTTTGAACATTAATATTCTTCTTATATTAGTACAGGTGTCTTCTTTATTGTAAACTTTAATGTGCGTGACACCATCTGTCCCTGACTTCTGAATCTGCAGAGAAAGATCTTACGTCGTCTTTTTTAAGTAAATGTCCTGTTGGTCAGTTTCCAGATGATCTTCATATCCTGATGTGAAAGGTGCTGGAAGCAAGAAGAATAAGACATTTTCATGGTTAAAAACATCTTATTAGCAGCAAGCTCTATCAAAAGCATCTGTATACAATCTGTTAAATGGGACCTATAATGCCCCTTTTACAAGATGTAATATAAGTCTCTGGTGTCCCCAGAATGTGTCTGTGAAGTTTCAGCTCAAAATACCCCACAGATCATTATAGCTTGTCAAATTTGCCCCTATTTGGGTGTGAGCAAAAACACAGTTCTTGTGTGTGTCCCTTTAAATGCAAATGAGCTGCTGCTCCCGGCCCCCTTTCCAGAAGAGGGCGGAGCTTTAACAGCTCACGCTTCAAATGCTCAACAACAACAAAGCTAGAGAATCTCACGCAGCCAAAATGAGGATTGTCAGTAACGGTGTTCAGCCTTACATTGTTCACACCGGAGTCGACACTGATGGAGAGACTCAGGAAGAAGTTACAACTTTTAGAATGAAACTGGACGTTTCTGAATGGTTAGTGGATAAATTTATGTAGTTGCTGTGGAGTTGATTCAATTCATCGACTAGCATGTGCCGTCATGTTAATCTTTTGTGCAAATCCAGCATTGAATTGACCCTCGTTTGTGAAGCAGTACGGCGTAAAATGACGGCATGACAACAACACTCTACTACAACAACTCTTCCTCTTCTCTAAAGCAGCCCAACATGGCCTCGCCCCCTTTGTTGTGCGTTCTTGGGGGCGGGATTATGTAAATTTTAGGGTTAGTGATGTCACCAACCCAGGAAGAAGCTCGTAGTCCTTAAAAAAGCGATTTCTGTAAAAGGAAATATCTCCCTCTGCATTGAACTTTGCAGACGTTTTTTACATTACATTACACACTAACTAAAGTGAAATCACAATCAACCACCCCTTTAGCAGCTTGGGGCAAAATGTCAATTTTTCAAAATTCAAAATGAGTTCTTTTTGGGATATATATCTATGATCAGTTTATAGATGTATTATGCACAACTACGCAATATGCTTATAAAATATTTCAAAAAAATTTAATAGTATTTGAATAAAATGTGAAGATGTCAATTTTCATCACTTTTTGCCACTACTGTATATATCATCATAAACGTAAAAAAAAAGAAAAAAGAAAAAGAAAAAGGCCCTGAAAATAAAAATATTGCCTTTTAATGAAAAGGTGCAGGTCATGTGAAAGTTGCCTGAGTTTACCTGGTCATAACATGAGATTAAAGACATAACTTTGCACAGACAGAGTTGGTTAAGTAACAGTATCACATCAGTTTCATGCTAACACACGTCATGTTTAATTCTTATGATTATTATCCTTAGAAACGTTGAGTCACTGACCCATAGACTATCAACATATTCATACCACAGATGCTGTAAGCAGAACTTAAGCTGTATTTAAACCAGGATATTCCTTTAAAATGAAAAAGATTTCATTTGAAAACCATTAAATGAAATGTCTAAATAAATTGTTTGTGAAAAGAAAAGTGTGTGTAGCTGTTACCTGAGGAAATCTGGCGCTCTCACAATCATGTGCTGGAAATCCTCTAGAGATAATCGACCATCATTGTCCAGATCAGCTTCATCAATCACCTTCTCACACACCATCCTCACCTCATCCTCCGTCAGCTCGTTGCGGGTCAGTTTATTTAAGGTTTTCTCCAGATCTGATTTACAGATGAAGTCGTCGTTGTTGAAATCTAGAGAGGAAAATGAGATGAGGGTGAGTTCTGTTAGCAAAGTAAATAAATCACTATTAAAATTGGCAAATATGAACATTATTTATTATGAAAATAACTTAATTTGTGTTTAAAATGTAGTTTAAGTTACAAAAAAATAAATTTAAAAAATGAATACAACTTTTAAATTGTCAATTGCTTAATTTTCATGTAGAAAAACATTTGGCTTAAAGAAAATACTGGCATAAAAATATTTTTCGAAGTTGTTTTAATACTAAAAGACATTTAAAAATGCATAACCAAAAGAAATTAATATCCAGATTTATTGTCTATATAGTGTTACATACTGTTACTTTTAAACCCATTTTAAATGTCTATTTATTTGTCTTATTGTGATTTATTTTTAGAATAACTAGAATACTAAGAATATATTGTTTTATTTATTTCCTCTTTATTATATAATTTATTTATACGAGACACCCATAGTCTGCCACAGTAAACTTTATGGTTTGAACCTTCTCGACAATTAATAATTTCCACATACTCTCTTGTGTAAATCATTGATCTGTATTGTTTGAGAGCGTTATCATTTACCCCGTGTTAATGTTGCATGAGAACAGAGTCTTTTCTGATGACAGCAGCAGATCAGGTTCTCTGAGATCTTTTAATTAGACAGTAGCATGAACAGATATGAACAGAAGTAGTTTCTTCTTTAATGAACGTCTGAATTATTGATATTCATGTGTCAGTTAAGGTTCTGCGGGTTCATCTCTACATGAATAGAAACAGAAGATTGAGGTCAGGTCACAGTATCAAATGATTTCAGTACACACTGACTTATCCACATTTCCTTTGAGGGTTATTATTGTTAACTCAGACTATTAGAAAACATTTTTTGTTAATTGAAAAAGCATAAATAAAATAATAAAAAAAATATTAGATGAAAGGTTCTATATGTCGGAATTTTCATTCATTAATCGCTTTTTATTGCCAATGTGTGAACAGCTTGTAACGAAAATTAAAAAACGAGACCTTGCCTACTTCCTAGGTTGTCTATAAAAGCCTAATTTTTATGTAAAGGACTCGGGTCGTTTTTGCCGGGAAAATCAAAAGGATGTGACGTTTACGCGCGCTCCCGAGAGCTCTAATTTCAATGTGTCATGCACAAAAAAGGGATTATTTCAAACTATAGTCTCACATAGTCAGATCTATCTACTTTACCAAACTATCATAACATTAATTACCTCATCTGTCGACATGATGCCGTGAATTGCAGAGCTGGTGCAAACATATCCACATCACTATGATCAGATGATTTCTTAACCGCTGCCATTTTTGTTGTGTGTTTATTTTGTTATTGAGTGGAAAGCGCGCAGGACATATTCATCTCGTCACTCACAGCAGGGCGGTTGGCGTCTGGATTTTCGTATTGTTGCAAAGGTAGGCCTATTTCCAACTTCTTTTTACTAATAAGCAAAGAACGATAAAAAAAAATTCACTGTGACTATCGGTGCCTCACGTTCAGTCACTTCACTGACTTCAACGTTAGGTAGGCACAAGTGTGAGCATGAGCAGTAAGTTGCTGGCTGCAGTTCACTTAACGGCCACCGGTGTCGCTAATAACAAGGGTTTCTGAATTCTACATTTAGCCCCTTTAAAAACTTAAACTTATTTCATTTAGTTGCCAAGGCAGCATTTCTAATTTTTAAGTTGAAGCTTGAAAATGACTAACTGGAAATAAATAAAAACTTAAACTGAAAAAAAAGAAACAAAAAACAAACAACAACAACAACAAAAAAAAACGAAATACTAAAACTTATATAAAAATAATTAAACCTAAATAGTAATGTTTACAAAAAAAAGCACATAACAAAATGACTAAAATAAAACCAAATTTAAAATGAAAACTGAAAAATAATAAACACATAAATGAATAAAAACTATAATAGTATATAATAAATAATACTAAATTCTGGTTCTTTCAAACAGAACATTAGTCAGAGCACCATTATTCAATTAAATCCTAAGCATCATTCTAATAGTTGTAATTAATGGTTGAATGAGTGGTTTAGCATAATTCCAAACTAGTTTTAATTAACCCTATAAAGGGTTGCTAGTTCTGCGTAGAAACGACAAAATGATTAACGGTGCAAAACCAGTCATTTCGATAATAATCCACACGTTCTGAAGTTTTGCATGAGGATGAAAACTTGTGAGCTGTGCTTTATATGATACACTAGAGTGGTGCAGGTATGACATCACTTTGTAGGCCAAAACGCGGAAACGAGTTAGCATTTTAGCACTTCCGGTTCCATCGTGCCGAAGTCAATGGGTTTTTTGAATGGGATTTTGGTTAAACGGCTGAAATAAGGTCTGTGGTGAACACTTTAACATTTTATTCTACGACATAAAATACATCAGTATTACCCCACTCGTGATTTTTTTTTTTAGCTGTTACGTGTTGTGAAAAAGGCTAACAAGTGGCTAAATGGGACTACAGACGCTGTCATTAAAGTCATCACGCCGAACATATAAATTCAGTCCGCTTTTACAGCCTCATTATGCTTATAATTGTGCACTTATAAACTAGTCTAACTCAAACTTTCTGGGAAAATGTTTTTATATAAAAACTGAAAGAGTTGTCTGAAGCTCATTGGTGGTGATGTTGAACTCGTGCGACTGTGGTGTAGTTCGCTTAAAGCCTACCTTTAGCTTTTTACTTCTGGAAACTGCATTTAGGCTTCAAAATTCATAAACATTGTGTTCATCTGTGAAAATTATCTTGATGGACAAAACGTAAGTATCATAAACTTTTGTTGATCACAGAGCTTGTTTTTTGCGATAATCCAAAAGCCTATGGAAAAATCCTATTGGGTTTTTGTCGAGAGAACCAGCGTGATGCTAACTGCCGACTGGCCTACAAAGTGACGTCATACCTGCACTACTCTATTGACGAAAGATTATGGACCTTTTTTGCCCGCGAAATTTCGTGACCCTTAAGACTGACCGTAGATCTTAAAAGCGTAATACGCCTTCAGGTCCCGTGGGGCCATTTCACTGAGCACTGAAAACATGTCCAGAAAGTCATCCAAAGTCATGTTTCCTTCTCCATCCTCTGAGAAGACCTCAGCAATCCTCTGCCTGAATGGGTTATCCTAAATAAAAGATGACATTTTATCCTTAAAGTATGTACAGCAGTAACTAGGGCCTATTCGTAACTATTAGTATTTACGTTTTGCTTACATCCCAGTGACAGTGCTTACTTTTTATGCCCCAGTAAAAAAAACGATCTATCAAATATTGCATAAGATCAAGTGTGTATATTTGCGTCTTTCAACCAAATGCTGCAGTATAGTATACTAATACTTCACAAACACTTGATTAAACGAAGTTAAGCTGTTGGTTCTCTTGAGTTAAGAGGATCTGATAACGCTTAACCCCACCAAGACTGCGATCAATTAGTAGGAGATTCATAATTGATGAGGAACACAAATGCGCCGTACCTTCAGCTCTGGCATGCTGCCAATCAGCTCGTACGGCAGACGCACCTCCGGTTGGTTGGTGTAGTCCAGCGGCACGAGCTGTGGAGCTAAATCACGGTATCGATGAAACAGTCTGAGGAAAGGCAACATCATTGATAACTCTTTTGAACTCTTCTTAGTCTATAACATGAAGAAAGTAGGCCTGTATGACATCTTCATACTGCCTATTTACAGCTTTTTCAGTTTCACATTAAACAAGTAAACAAGTTTCTTATAAGGAAACTGAGTATCTCACCTCAGAATTTCTTTTCTGGTGAAATAAGTGCAGTCCTTCAAAATGAAGCAAAAACATGCAAAGATTTACAAAGCAGCATTTCTACTCAATATTGTTCTCTCTCTCTCTCTCTCTCTAGGCAATCTTTAGTATTATCTTGACCATTTTAGCTTCAACTTTTACAGTTTTCAAATATAATTGCATTTTTAAGATGCAGGTGAGATATATACCATTCAAAAGTCTGGAGTTAGTAAGATTTTTAAAAAATAAAAAAATAAATTATGCTTTTATTTAGCAAGGATGCCTTAAACATCAGTAAAGACATTTATAATGTTACAAAAGATTTCTATTTCAAATAAATGCTTTTCTTGCTATTCATCAAAGTATCCAGAAAAAAAATGTATCACAGATTCCACAAAAATATTAAACTGTTTTCAACATCGATAATAATCAGTAATGTTTCTTGAGCAGCAAATCATCATATTAGAATGATTTCTGAAGGATCATGTGAAACCGAAGACTGAAGTAATGATGCTGAAAATTCAGCTTTGATCACAGGAATAAATTACATTTTACTATGTATTCACATAGAAAACAAATATTTTAATTTGTAATAATATTTTCTACTGTATTTTTGATCAAATAAATGCAGTCTTGGTGAGCAGAAGAGACTTTTTTCAAAAACAATGAAGATTCTTACTGACCCCGAGTTTTGAACGGTAGTATAATATCCGAAGTTATGATCTCAAATGGCTCATCTGACTGACCTGATATGCGTCCAGTTGCTGGGTTGTAAAGATGGTCTGTTTGTTCCCCATCGTTGCAGTGCCATGGCAAACTCTGCAGCCGTATGCCAGCAGATATTTCAGATATGAAATACTGGCACAAAAGGCCGCAGTGAGACGCGGCAGATCAGGTGTCGCCGCTGTGAGGCCTTTAGTTCTTTTATAATGGCAGTATTTCATCATTTAGCTGCCATGAATGGCGGTCTTTCTTGGACGTGAATGCGTCCTGTCGGTCAAGGGGAGTGCAAGTGGAGAGCAGGGCTGACATCTCAGCTGAGCGTCAGATTACTGACTGATTCACATGCTGGGAACACTGGAAATGTGCAGTAGTGATGGACAACAATATTCAGTGTTCATATTCCCTGAATTATTATGTGGTAGTTCGAGGGCGCATTTGGACACAGACAAAACAATGTGTTGACAAGACATTTAAAAGCCAAACTGAGCCCAAAATCATCTGGTGATTCATTTATTAAAAAGACATTATATTTGGTTAATTAAATAAATGAATAAATAATAAGAAATATATAACAACAAAAAACAAATTATAGAACAAGCATGTTTTCTGTTCAAATACTCATCATTGTAATGTCTGAACATTTTGTATTTGACTTTTTTCCTCATTATTTTCAATGTTGACTTTTTTTTTTCTGTTTTTTTTTTGTGGAGTGAAATGTGACCCAGACATGAGATTCACCTCTTTCATCCTGGTTTGAGTAATTTTCCTGATAAAGTGTTTTGACTAGAGATCTCATGAGAAGCAATCTGGTGTATTGTGTTAATATCAGCAAATGCATCTCAATTATGGCATTAAATATGCAAGCATTCGTGCACTAGTTCACCATTGTGAGTTTAATTGGTTGGCACAGAGGCTGAACGGTATCAGTTGATCCTGTGGAAGCCCTGCAGCTGTTTTACCTGTTACCCCTTGTTCTCTCTCTCTTTTACTTTCTCCCTCTATAGGAGGAGATCAGCTCATACTCTACCTGTCACCTGTTGCTTTTGTTGGCACTTTTTCTATATGATCCCATGGGAAGACGCATGGACAGTCTGGAGAGATTCAGCAGATCAGATGCTGTATGTTACAGAGCAAAGTTTCAAGAAATGTGTCTTAGCAATTGTGAAAAACTGTAAAACAGTTAGTGTTAGTGAAGCTGATTGCTGTAGCCTATGTCCAACTTTAGGTGTGGAATCTTCCTTCATTTTTAATTTGTAGCTGCTGTTCGAATAGTAGCTTGGTAAATTTGTTGGTGATCAAATATTCAATATCTTTACTCTCCATGATTAAGATAGATTATCAGCGGAAGCAGTTCAAACTAATATAACGTAATGACGAGCCGCCACTGGTTTATTGATGTTAAAACATCTGATTTGTACGGTGGCTCAATGTGCTGCAACTGAAGAAAACACATGCAAATAGAAAAAACACCAGCAAAGAAAACATCATTAGTTTGACAACACGTGTGCTGCAAAAGTTCACAACGCAACCAAATACAGAAATGAGCAGCAAATACTCACAACACAAACAAATACAGAAACACACAGCAAATACTCACAACACACCAAATACAGAAACACGCTGCAGATACTCACAACACACCAAATACAGAAACACACTGTAAATGCTCACAACTCAACCAAATACAGAAATGCGCTGCAAATACTCGCCACACAAACACAGAAACGCACAGCAAATACTCACAACACACCAAATACATAAACACACTGCAAATACTCAAAACGCAACCAAATACAGAAATACGTTGCAAAAGTTCACAATGCAACCAAATACAGAAATGCGTTGCAAATACTCACAACACACCAAATACAGAAATGAGCAGCAAATACTCACAACACACCAAATACAGAAACGCGCCGCAAATACTCACAACACACCAAATACAGAAACACACTGCAAATACTCAAAACGCAACCAAATACAGAAACACACTGCAAATACTCACAACGGAACCAAATACAGAAACGCGCCGCAAATACTCACAACACACCAAATACAGAAACACACTGCAAATACTCAAAACGCAACCAAATACAGAAACACACTGCAAATACTCACAACGGAACCAAATACAGAAACACACTGCAAATACTCGCAACGCAACCAAATACAGAAACGCGCTGCAAATACTCACAACGCAAACAAATACAGAAACACACTGTAAATACTCACAACTCAACCAAATACAGAAATGCGCTGCAAATACTCGCCACACAAACACAGAAACGCACAGCAAATACTCATAACACACCAAATACATAAACACACTGCAAATACTCACAACGGAACCAAATACAGAAACACACTGCAAATACTCACAACGGAACCAAATACAGAAACACACTGCAAATACTCACAACGCAAACAAATACAGAAATGCGCTGCAAATACTCACAACGCAACCAAATACAGAAACACACTGCAAATACTCGCAACGCAACCAAATACAGAAACGCGCTGCAAATACTCACAACGCAAACAAATACAGAAACACACTGTAAATACTCACAACTCAACCAAATACAGAAATGCGCTGCAAATACTCGCCACACAAACACAGAAACGCACAGCAAATACTCATAACACACCAAATACATAAACACACTGCAAATACTCAAAACACAACCAAATACAGAAATACGTTGCAAAAGTTCACAACACACCAAATACAAAAATGCACAGCAAATACTCACAACTCAACCAAATACAGAAACGCGCCGCAAATACTCACCACACAAACAAATACAGAAACGCACTGCAAATACTCGCAACGCAACCAAATACAGAAACGTGCTGCAAATACTCACAACGCAAACAAATACAGAAACGAGCAGCAAATACTCACAACGCAACCAAATACAGAAATACGTTGCAAATACTCACAATGCAACCAAATACAGAAACGAGCAGCAAATACTCACAACGCAACCAAATACAGAAATACGTTGCAAATACTCACAATGCAACCAAATACAGAAACACACTGCAAATGCTCACAACGCAAACAAATACAGAAATGCACAGCAAATGCTCACAACTCAACCAAATACAGAAACACACTGCAAATATTCACAATGCAACCAAATACAGAAACACGCTGCAAATACTCACAACACGCCAAATACAGAAACACACTGCAAATACTCACAATGCAACCAAATACAGAAACACACTGCAAATACTCACAACACACCAAATACAGAAACACAATGCAAATACTCACAACGCAACCAAATACAGAAACGCGCAGCAAATACTCACAACGCAACCAAATACAGAAATACGTTGCAAATACTCACAATGCAACCAAATACAGAAACACACTGCAAATGCTCACAACGCAAACAAATACAGAAATGCACAGCAAATGCTCACAACTCAACCAAATACAGAAACACACTGCAAATATTCACAATGCAACCAAATACAGAAACACGCTGCAAATACTCACAACACGCCAAATACAGAAACACACTGCAAATACTCACAATGCAACCAAATACAGAAACACACTGCAAATACTCACAACACACCAAATACAGAAACACAATGCAAATACTCACAACGCAACCAAATACAGAAACGCGCAGCAAATACTCACAACGCAACCAAATACAGAAACGCGCAGCAAATACTCACAATGCAACCAAATACAGAAACACGCTGCAAATACTCACAACACACCAAATACAGAAACACACTGCAAATACTCACAACGCAACCAAATACAGAAACGCGCAGCAAATACTCACAACGCAACCAAATACAGAAACACACTGCAAATACTCACAATGCAACCAAATACAGAAACGCGCAGCAAATACTCACAACGCAACCAAATACAGAAACACGCTGCAAATACTCACAACACACCAAATACAGAAACACACTGCAAATACTCACAACGCAACCAAATACAGAAACGCGCAGCAAATACTCACAACACAACCAAATACAGAAACACGCTGCAAATACTCACAACACACCAAATACAGAAACACACTGCAAATACTCACAACGCAACCAAATACAGAAACGCACTGCAAATAGCACAGGACCACAATGGAAATGTTTCAAGAGGAGTATATACATATTTACAAGTATATACATATATACAAATATATATATTTCAGTGGTGTTGTCGATGACCTGAAAGGTGAGGGTTTTTTTTGTTTCTTTTAACATCATGATCATATGTGCGTTGTGATTATTTCTGTATTTGGTTGCATTGTGAGTATTTGCAGCACATGTGTTGTCAACTGATGAAGATGTTTTCTTAATTTGCTGGTGTTTTTTTCTATTTGCATGTCTTTTCTTAAGTTGCAGCGTGTTGAGCTTTCTCGGCCACTGTAGATTTGGCAAAAAAGAAAATGTTATGCTTTAAAAGACAGAGTGATTGTGCTAAACCTTAGTTAATCTTCCTTAAAAAGGTGTTTGTTTTCACAATATATAAATGATCTGGCAAGAACCACAGAAATAAAAACTAACTCTGTCCATCATTTTTGTGTAAGAATTTATTTAGAGACTTTATAATAGTTCACAACATGCAATATACAAATTTACATCTTTTACAAGTGGCCAACTCAAGCTTCTCCATATATTAAAATTTTATGTCTATTTACATATTTTACAATTTCATACTGCCACAAAAGGCCAGTCCAGATTCTGCATCACGCCTCGCAGCATAAACACTGCTGACAATCCTCAAAACGTAAGTGACTTCGCAGAAGAAAGATGTTTCTCAATGACAGCCGCAGCTTCCTGCAACCATATCATCATACTGCTTCAGCACAACGTTTTCATCGTCATCAAAGTACAGCAGGTTAATGCTGAAGAGTTTATCAGGTACACAGCAGGGGGTCTCGATGCCCTTGGTCAGTTTGAGGGCGTTGATGATGGACTGAACCGTGGCGTGGTTGGTAGGCCTCATGTTCTGACCCAGGGGAAATGGACAGGAGCCTTTGCAGTGGTAGGCATTGTAGCCGCGTGGAGACACGATCCACCCCGACCAGCCGATCTCCTCAAAGTCAACGTAGAGAGGCAGACGCTGACATGGCATCTTCTCTCCGCTGTCATCATAGTCTGCAGAGCGAGCGCTGCGACGAGCCGCTGGGGGGAGAGGAAGGCTGGGAAACGGGAGACTGGGTCCAACGGGAGAATCATCTGAACCTGAAGAGAGAGTGGAGTGGAGGTTAGAACAAGCCTTTAGGTGCCACGGACCCCAAATATGATCCTCCTTAAAAATGTAAAAGTATATTTTTCATGTATTTATTTTTAATTTACTATATTATTTTTTATAATTACATATATATATATATATATATATTTTTTTTATATTTTTTTATAATTCTCTATATTAAAAGTATGAACCCAATTCATACAGTAAAAGAATATTATAAATGTGTAAAATCATTTCTATTCAGTGTATTTAATTGAAATACTAATATAGTTGTTATTAATATATTGAATTAGCTTTTATTAATGCTAGGAAATCGATTAATCGCGATTAATCAAATCCAAAATAAAAGTTTGTGTTTACATAATATATGTGTGTGTGCTGTGTATAATTATTATGTATATATAAATACGCAAACATGCATGTATATATTTAAGAAAAATGTGTTATATTTACATGTATTTATATTTATATATAAATTATATAAATATATGTACAGTATATACATGCAAATATTTCTTAAATATATACGAGTATGTGTGTGTGTATTTAAATATACAAAATAAGTATACACAGCACACACATATTATGTACACAAACTTTTATTTTGCATGCGATTAATCGCGATTAATCGTTTTCCCAGCATTAGTTTTTATTTTTATATTTTACATTTTAATTTTAGTTAAAGTTTTATCAATTTTGTTGGGTGTTTTTGTAATTTTATTAGTTTTTTTTAATGTCTATAAAAAAAAAGTCTATATATGTCATGTCAACAAGCTAGCTGAAATAAAATAAGTTTAAAGTTTTTTATACTTTATTTCAGCTAATGTTTATTGTATTTCAAGTAATGGAAATATTTTTTAGTTTTAGTTAAGAATAATAACGCTGTATCTATTACATTACTACATGTTTTTTTTGCTCTATAGAAGTGTACTGTATTTTATTTATTTAAATCACTTTTTTACTATTCATTTATTTAATTTATTTTTTTTTTTTAATAAATTAAGTTTATTTTTATTTACTAAATATTTTATAATTTAATACATACTGTATTTTATTTACTATACCACTATATTTTTATTTATTTTTTTATTATTTACTTGTTACATTTTTACAGTTTTTCTTCAATCGTTTCCTCAAACTCAAACTGGTTTAGAGCAAGATGTCTGAAATGCATTTATTTGAATCCATACAGTTGCTCTTTTGAGATTATATGAGAAGCAGGGAACTCCTCAGTCTAAGAGGATGACTGAGATATTAAAGAGATGCATGTGTCATACCTTTAGCAGTGATCTCCAGAGAAGCCGCCCGTCTGCCGTCGTCTGTGAAGAGGACCAGCATGGGCTGTTTGCTGTGATGGTGGTGACGGCCTGAAGCAAAACGCACACTTTTCAGGTCCATCTGAAGACCTGATAGAGTCCTCACCGTGACCAGGAGACCCAGATTACTGCCCTCATCGGACATCCAAGAGCGCACCTTTGATATAAAAAAAGAAACTTAGCAAATGTATTTGCACAAGCAACTGTTCTAAAACATATTCAGCTACTTGTCTGCATAGGCAGCATTTTAACTCAATTACAACTTTGAAACACTCTGAGAAAATCTCTCAAAGTGTGATTTTGGTTCATACTTACAGCTTGAGTGATGGTAAAAACCTCCCAGCCAGAGGAATGGATGGGCACCAGCCGGGACGAGAGCAGCTTCTTCCCTTGTGAGACGTTCTTTTTGCTGCTATCGAGAACCTGATATACACTGACCTGTATAAAAACACCACTTCAATGATTAACCAGAAGAACTTGCTTTTAAAGTGCATCACGTTCTTTTCTTTGGGTCGGTGAATAGGCAGCGTACCTGACAGAAGTGATGTCTGTTGAAGATGAGTGATGCTTGTGGCCTGAGCTTGAACAGATGCAGTTCAGCCGTCAGGATCTTTTCACTCTTGGCCACCGTGGACATGTTGAAGAGAAACTCAACATGCTCACTATGCACTAAAGAAAAATGACAAAAGAAATCATGATGTGAAATGACACATACTTTGTACATTTTTATGCTTAAATTCAGGGCTGTAACCATCACCCATCCCCCTCCCCAACTCAATATTCAGATTAGCAGATGATCAATATAGGTCCTTAATGAGCCATTCTCAAAACTTCACATTTAAATATTTGGCTACATGCTTGCCTAAAGTTAAACTTACTTACACTTATAAAGATGCAATTCCACATTTCATAATTAAAATAAATAAGTATTAACATTGAGTATTTAAGTACTCAATTGAGTACTCATGATTTAAATAACTTAAGGTATTTGTTTAAAAGTTTACTTTTGGAGACAAATATTCAGTGCAATTACAAATTATAATCGGTTACTGATTCCAAATTACAGGACAAACATTGTAGTGTAACATAATCCATTATATTACACATTTAAGGTAATCTGACTACTTTTAGATTGACCTAATTCTTTTATCACATTGATTTGAATAGGAAAATCTTTATATAAAAATACAAAGAGAAAGAAAATATATTCAAATCCTTGTTATTAACATGAAGTGCTTTAAATATTACATTACATCATGGTTTCCCAGACATGTCAGGGTCAGTGACTTTAATGAAAAGCCATTAAAGTAATTAAATTGTAAAAAATAATAAAATAATTTTAAAATAAAACAACACTTACTAAAAGATAGCCCTATATTGTATTTGTTTACCTGCTTGTAGTAGAGAGAATCAATGAATTATGAATAATTTCCTGCCATTTTGAGAATAACATGTAATCAATAATTACAAGTATTTTAAAACGTAATCTAAAGTATTTTTGGAATCGGATTACATAATCTAGATTACATGTAATCAAGTTACTACCAGACACTGAATATATTTAGATATTTTGATTATTTTGATCATTTTCAATAAAACATCAAAATCAAGGTAAACCACTTCAATACAGATTAAAAAGTAGACTTGACAAAATGGCGTCTGTCTTGTTTTGTACAATTGTACCTTTGTGTTTGTGCGCACTGAGTAAGTCTCACAAACAACGCCTAAGACAACACTTTTCCATCCCAAATGCTCTTTTTATTTCCACTGTCCCACTTCAAGTGAATAAAGAAGTCAGTAGGCTATCTTACGTTTATCGAAGAAACTGCGGACGGTGTTTCCCTCCAGGAGCGTCGGGTCTTTGGTGACTCCGTCCACATCCGCGATGGTGTTGTACAGGTCCAGCATGTACTGAGGAGGCTGTTTGTGTCCCCGAACCAGTGCAGCAGGAGGATCCTCCATCCCAAACACCTCCAAAAGCCTCTTGATCGCCTCGGATCGCACTTCTTCCGACTCGTTTTGCACCGTAAAGTGGTTTTCCAGGTAATTCAGAGACGGTCTACTGATGGCGAGTCCCATCAGGGAGATCCAGATCACTGCGGGCAACATGATGAGAAAATCCTCAGAGATGTTCTTTGGTAGCTGGAGATGGACTGACTGAAGCTGCACAAGATTGGCAGCGTTTTATATGATGTTGGCAAAGTCTTCGGTCAACAGCCATAAAGAGCTGCTATTTAGTCGCAAATGTAAATCAACAATCAGTGAATGTAAAGCAAATCTAATGGCGGTGTTAACGAGGTGCGAACAGGACTGGTGGTCCTCTGGGGAGATCCTGAGAGGAAATTAGTGTTCATCAAATGTGCCTTGCTGTAAATAAGCCCTATATATTTCGATTAAAGAAAAATCTATAGGTAAAATGTTTTATTACACTACATTTCGCCCGTCTATGTGAGTCTGAAGAGTCTTTTGTACGCAGTTTGCGCGCCGCGGGTGGTTAACTTCCTTCAGAATGGATCCATTAATTGAGACAAAACGAGGATAATGTGTTACGGGAACAACAATTATTTCGACAAACGCCGTGAGAAGTTTCCAGCATGCGCCCTGTGTTTTCATGTTAATGGCAAACACACCTGCTCAAACAGAGATTTGAGTCTGAGCAAATTAAAAATCACTTCATTTCAACACGCTGGATTCACAATCTCGCACTGCTCATATGTTAATGAGAACATTAATGAACATTTGCATAAATGAGCTCAATCCTCGTGGAGTTTGAATCAATAGATAGTTAATGCAAGTGTGAGAGACTTTGCTGGGTGGTTTAGACTAGATTAATTTCTCATCTGATGTATGTGGTGTAATTGTTTGTTTTCATTAGGGCTCATTATAGTGGGTAGTATGGATGAATCCTCTGATCCGTCTGACACTGTGGAGATTTCTTAATACTAATGGATCGCATAAGCTTAATGAATGACATGAGCTCTGATATTATGACACAGAAGCTTGATGTTGCTTTAAGGTTAATTAACGTTTGCGATCGATTATTTTAGTTTCTGGAGTTTTAACTAACTCATTTGATTCACATCGTCTTTCAAGCCCATCCATCCATGTTTGTCTGTCTGAATCATTTGATTCACATCGTCCTTCAAGCTTTATCTATCTATCTATCTATCTATCTATCTATCTATCTATCTATCTATCTATCTATCTATGTCTGTCTGAATCATTTGATTCATTGTCTATCTATCTATCTATCTATCTATCTATCTATGTCTGTCTGAATCATTTGATTCATTGTCTATCTATCTATCTATCTATCTATCTATCTATCTGTGTTTGTCTGTCTGAATCATTTGATTCATTGTCTTTCAAGCGTATCTATCTATCTATCTATCTATCTATCTATCTATCCATGTTTGTCTGTCTGAATCATTTGATTCATTGTCTTTCAAGCGTATCTATCTATCTATCTATCCATGTTTGTCTGTCTGAATCATTTGATTCATTGTCTTTCTATCTATCTATCTATCTATCTATCTATCTATCTATCTATCTATCTGTTTGTCTGAATCATTTGATTCATTGTCTTTCAAGCGTATCTATCTGTTTGTCTGAATCATTTGATTCAGTCTGTCTATCTATCTATCTATCTATCTATCTATCTGTGTTTGTCTGCCTGAATCATTTGATTCCTTGTCTATCTGTCTATCTATCTATCTATCTATCTATCTATCTGTGTTTGTCTGTCTGAATCATTTGATTCATTGTCTTTCTATCTATCTATCTATCTATCTATCTATCTATCTATCTACCCATCCATCCATCTTTTAAAACATGCAAATCTTGTTGCAAAATTGTTCACAAGTAGGTTAAGTTTGTATTAACTAAATCTATAAGAATTATCTATTTGGGATAGCAGTTTTTTTGTATACTTTTTATGTATTTGTTGTGAATTGTACAGTTCATGATAAAATTTCCAAGAATGTAAGAAATTGTCTTACCCACATTTGCCAAATTGGGTTTTCCAAATACAATTTTTTTTTAGTATTTACGTCTGCAATAACTTTAAATTGCCTCTCTATAACTATTTATGTGGGATTACAGTATTTTGTGGGCTATTTTGCATATGCGACGCCTCTGTCATTTGCATGTCTTGCTAACGCCTTAATTATTGGTTGATTTGTAACGTGATTTAAAGCTGAGACATGATTTGCATGTGTAACACTCTTTAGTATTCTGTGCATCTTGTCATGTAGTCCAAGAGGCTTTTCCACTTTCTCACATAGATTTTATTTACAAAATACTTTTTACATAATATACATATATTACAGAAATATTTGAACGGCATCATTGCATTATGCCCTTAAAACTGCCGTTCATTAATGCACAACCCCAAACCAGACATTAGGGCTGTGCAAATGATCCAATTCATGTTCCCACTGCAGTCGCTGAAGTCTTCCAGTAGGCGGCGCTGTGTTTAAGACTGACATAGACAGGAAGTGATGGCCAGAACGGTGCGGATTTGGCCGTGTTGACTGGGGAAAGTGTGGCTCTCGTAGTCTTGAGGAACACAAGCGTTGCCCTGTCCTTCCGCCCACAGCAGACATTCCCCGAGATCTGACGCACTCCTGCAGAAACACATGAAACAACAGGAGAGTGTGTTAGCGAACATCTACAAAACACTCACTGCACTCAAATCAAATCAAAGGTGCACTACATAACCTTTCCACTGTGTAAAAACTGTTTCACCCCTAAAATGAGTAATACTTTTAGCAAATCTGTTTAAAATGCTGTTCAATACTGATCAGCTGCTGATTAAACTATGCAGGACAAATGTGTCTGTGAATAGAGTATTTGCAACTTTTACTTTTGCATCTTGCTGCATCCACACTGATGGTCAGTATGAAGTCCAAGACAATCAGTCATAAAAACAATAAAAAAGCCAACATGATCAAGATGTAATATATAGCTACACATCAAACATTACTTGCCAAGTGTAAATCATTTTTCTGACAGTTTTTGATAACTCACTGTACTTAAAGGATTAGTTCACTTCAGAATTCAAATTTCCTGATAATTTACTCACTCCCATGTCATCCAAGATGTTTATGTCTTTCTTTCTTCAGTCGAAAAGAAATTAAGGTTTTTGAGGAAAACATTCCAGGATTTTTCTCCATATAGTGGACTTCACTGGGGTTCAACGGGTTGAAGGTCCAAATGTCAGTTTCAGTGCAGCTTCAAAGAGCTCTACATGATCCCAGACGAGGAATAAGAGTCTTATCTAGAGAAACAATCAGTCATTTTCTAAAAAAAATAAAAATTATGTACTTTTTAATCACAAATGCTCATCTTGCACTGCTCTGCGATGCTCCACGCGTGACGTAGGCGGAAGTACCAAGCAAGTGTTTACAAAGGAAACATGCAAAAGACTAAGTCAAACGCCCTTTACAAAAAAACAACGATGTCGGACGTTTTTGAAGTTGAAGGAGAAAATGAGATGGAGTTTTTCACCCTACCGCAGTACTTCCGCCTACGTCACGCATGACCTTTCCATGATTACGTAATGCGTGGCATTTGTGGTTAAAAAGTATATACGTTTTCTTTTTCTTTTTTTTTAGAAAATGACCAATGGCTTTTCTAGATAAGACCCTTATTCCTTGTCTGGGATCGTGTAGAGCTTTTTGAAGCTGCACTGAAACCCGTTGAAGTCCACTATATGGAGAAAAATCCTGGAATGTTTTCCTCAAAAACCTTAATTTCTTTTCAACTGAGGAAAGAAAGACATAAACATCTTGGATGACATGGTGGTGAGAAAATTATAAGAAAATTTTAATTCTAAAGTGAACTAATCCTTTAATGAAACTTTAAAAATTAAATTACCATGATACTTTTCATAATACATTAGAAAACAAAGGCAGTTTCATGTATACAAACTAACTAAAAAAAACTGTTTCTGCTTTGGATTAAAGACTGACTTAAGTGTCAAAGCAAACAGTGTTGTGTTTTAGTGTGCACTGTAAAGTGTGTGTGTGTGTTTGCTTAGCTGTGTGTAAGGTCGGATATTCCGGCGTGTACCTGAGAAGACAGCGGCTCCCTGAGGTGCAGCTTCCCAAACATCTGCCCACATCTATTTCCTGTAAGAAAATTAGCAACACAAGAGAGAGAAGCAATCAGTTCACCACCTGCTGTTAATGCGGGACGGCCTGTTAACATGCTAAGTGCTTTGATTTGGCACCTGCAGGGACCATTTGTGGCCTCCTCGCACCTTTTGCGAGTGAGGCGACAGACAGAATATCTGACACCGATGTGTTCAATAAGCACACGCTCGAGTTTGATGCAGATCGCATTAAACTTCAGAATCTGAAGACTTAACATTATTAAATGGCTCCGAATCTGTTTTAGAAATTAAATTTTACTTAATACGATATCTGGAGCTGATTTTCTGGGGCATTTTTACCTGTCTATATTTACCTATTACCTACATACATATAAAAATGTCAAAAACTTGATAGGTGTATAACAGGTCTATAACAGAATATGTTGAAAAACATAAAATATGAAGAATTCAGGAGCATTTTTTTAATGTGCATGTTAAATATTTGGGACATTTTGTCACTTTTCATAGCACTTTGCCTCATGCTGGACTCGTGTTAAATTCATGCTTTTGCATTAATCAAGGCATTTCTTATGAAATTTTAGCATGGCCTCTATGTAAGGTGTGCTATGGGATTTTCTAGCACTAAGTAGTTATTTAGTGTGTAACAACTTCATGCATATCGACACTTGAGTTCAGTGTTGTCCAATTAGGGAAATGTCAATTGGAAATGTTCGGAGGGGGGGAAATGGATCAGGATCTTGATCTTTTAGTCTAACAAATGGAAAAAACAAGTACGGATCACTTGGAAATGACTAATTTCCTCTTTGGCTGAAAGCATTTAGTGGTGTGAGATCCTTCAGCATTAGATGAGTGAATTTCAGGTCAGTAAAGACTGTAATAAAATGATATGATCAATATGTTTTTACGTTACTTTAACTCATCAAAATAAGTAAGCAATTTTCAACTTTGTTATACAAGATTCAACTCATTTTTTTAAAGTCAGTTTAATATAATTAAGTTGAAACATTCTATTTTATCATTTGCAAACATTATGGGAATGTTACTTTTGAATGTTCTCTGAACGTTCTGAAACATTAAAAAAAAAACATGATCATGAACAATGTAAAAGATATTTTGGTGCTAAAATTTTTAGGACATT
Organism: Ctenopharyngodon idella; assembly: GCF_019924925.1. Taxonomy (NCBI): domain Eukaryota; kingdom Metazoa; phylum Chordata; class Actinopteri; order Cypriniformes; family Xenocyprididae; genus Ctenopharyngodon; species Ctenopharyngodon idella. Next base: position 40,683,450 of record NC_067221.1, on the reverse strand, counting down.
ATTAAAGACCAGATAACTCTCACTGAACATTCTATTAATGTTACTGGAAGAACATTTGTTCATAACTTTGAAAGAACCTTTCCAAAACGTTCTGAGAACGTTAGCTGGGACGCAACCAAATCAGACAGAGATGAAATATGAGCAAATGAACCACAATTAGAAACAATTCCCTGTTTGAAAAGCATTAAAGACTAATGCTGTGCAAAAAACACAACCTGTTTATTTACATTCACACAAGTGGAAACTCAATTTATGCAACTTGTGCAATTGTTGTTTTACTCACCCTCAGACTTTCTACTTGGACTCCATCATCGTTGTACGTGATCTCGTAATGATACTCTACATACGGGATACGGTAACATCCCTCCATCAGTTTGCATTGAGCCACTGTTTGGATCAGCTCCACTTTGTTCGGAGTTTCAATGAGGGTGGAATCAAACTTAGTGGGAACGCAGGAAAATCCCTCTGTAAGTTAAAAAAGAGGGTATAGCAATTATTATTTACTATTTAAATGTATACATAATTGTTCCTTGAACCAGTAGTATTAATTATTATGGATTTATTCTAATGCACGGTGATTGTAGAAGAACTTTGACTCTTTTTTCCCCCCCATTCTTACCCGGTGCCCCTTTGGATCCAACACATTTGCCTGCGTCTATAACGGTCTCGTACGGGGTCTCAGAGTAGTATGTTTTCAGCGATGGTGCTCGGACACACTGGCTCATTTTGGCTTCGCAGTGACAGTCCTCAATGATCTCAACCTCCCGCAGACCTTCATACAGCATCACTCGGTCCACACGAACCCCGGCCGGCTCACAGCTGGAGCTCAATCCGCAGGACGGGGAACCGCTCATGGGGTCTGAGGATGATGATGATGATGGATCCAGACGCCTCATCTATAACGGTTATTGGAAAATATTAAGTTTGGCTTCTAAGATATTTAAGCAACTAATTATTTTAGATACTTGCTGACTGATTTGAGAAATTAAATTTGACTTTACCCAGCTTTTATATATATATATATATATATATGTGTGTGTGTGTGTAATGAGGGAGGGAAGGTCAATGTTATAAAAAAATATATACCTTTTACTTTTAATTATTTGAATCTAATACACAATAATATATTGCATGCTTGTTTTAATTTCGACAAATGTCGCCATCTTGTGGTCAGCTGTAGAATCGCTTTACCTTTTTGTGTCGCAGGAAATCGAGCATTGAGGAATATTTGGAAGCCCTTAGCCCCGCCTCCAACGACGTACCACGCGCTGATTGGCCACAGTGCGTTCTGCACACGCCCACATCAACATTCACTGGACTGCCAGAAATATCTGATACATAAAAATAAAGGTTTCTATGTCATAAAAAATGTTTTTCAAATGATGCAAGCTACTCAGTACAGCAAGACAGATTTTTGGCATAATTAAAACTGCAGACTATTTCTATTGCATTTCACCCAGCAGGCTCCTGTCTCACCTTTGCCGATGTAGATGACGTGACTCTGGCGTCTGCAGCAGGCTCTCTCTGTGAACAGGTTTCTGGAATCTGTGTTTTTACCTAAAACAGCTGTGACTAAATGACACAAATAAGTTATATTAGTTCACATTAATCCTCATGGTAACCAGTTATATGTTACTCCAAAAGTATTTCATTACTAGCTACTACATCTTCAACAGTGTAATTAGATTACTGTACTAATTACTCTCTCTAAAAAGTATTGCATTATTTATTACAAATTACTTTCTAAATCCCATATCAACTTCGACCAGTTGAACAAAACAAGGATAGACATGAAACTGCTATTTTAGTTCTTTCAAATAAAAAATATAAAATTGCATAAATTATTCTTGAAATGAACAAAGTATTTAAAGGGAGAAGGTTACATTACAAACATACATTTTAACATTAGACGTTAAATTTTGATGTTAAATCCACTATTGTTTTATATAGAATTGTTCTATTGTCTATACAGTATTTAATGCAATTACATCAGAAGTAACTAATTCAATTACTGAAAAATTAAGAGTAATCCCTCACTTTTTCAAGGGAAAAGTAATTAAATTACAGTAATTAATTACTTAGTAATGTATTACACCCAACACTGATAGATAATGAGAAAAAGCAAACATTTGCAAAGAATGAAATTGCCCTAATATAAGTCGATATCAAGACTGCATGTGACCATAGTTAAAACATTAAAAAAAACATTTTAGTTAAAATATAGAAATAAAATATATATTTAAAAAAATATATATATTTCAGCTATTTGTCAAGGCTCCATTTCTCATTTTCATTTACTTTAATTTGAAGTACTAAAATAACTGAAATAAAAATTATATATTAAAAACACTAATAAAAATGACAAAAGCACAACAAAATTATTAAAACTTTAAGTAAAATGAAAATGAAAAATATAAAAATAATTCAAAATGAGTAGTGAGCGAAGGCCAAACGTATTTACCTTTTATTTTATTACTTTTATTAATTATTTTATTAAAAATAAAAACTAATTCAAAATATTTTCATTTAGTTTAAGTACTAAATAACTAAAACTGACATAAAACTGAATTAAAACTATACAGACATATTTAGAAAAAAACTAACAAAATGACAAAAACAAAAATATAAGTAAAATTACAATGAAATTTAAAATATTAATAAAAAATAGTATGATACTAAATGTGACACAGTATCTCATGAAAAAATTGTAGTCCATACAAAACATGGTACCTTATCTGTCATAAATTACTGTGGTAGTACCATGGTATCATAATGGTATGAATCATACACAAATGTCCAAAAACATGCTCATATACATTCTGTGTACTTTATTAATAACTGGGTAATAACTAACCCTGATCCTACCACTTAACCTAACCTTAACCCTTATATTACCCAGTACTTTCCTATGTAATTATACTGTAAGTACACGTACTGTAAAATAAAGTGCAACCACTTGGTCTTTCCATACCATGCATACTGAAAAATACAGTTCCTGCTCAAATTATCAAGTGTCATTTTAACTTTATATTTCAACAGTGTCATATCACATGACAGATTACATTCACATATGTCATTATATCCCTGCAGGGTTAAACAGATTAGATTGTAATCTAAGGATGATCTTGCATAATAACAATAAAATTGATCAATACTCACAGGTCTGATGGACGGCGCAGAGCAGAAGAAACACGAACAGCGGCTGTAAATCCATCGTCATGTTCTTCACACACACCACGTCAGGTCTGTCCCTTCAGTCCTGTTCCTCTGGGATATTTATACCGGCATCCACGAGTGTCCCTGGTTAAATGCTCGTGAGCGGTGTTAGGTGAACGGGAGAGAACTAATCAAATTTCCATCACTCTAATGCCTGCTGTTAGGAGGGAAGCAGATCAAAGAGCATCTCAGAAACACCTCCTCACCCGACTGTCTCTGACTGTGAGAACGCTCTGCTCGTGTGTGCTGTCAGGCCCATCCTTTCACTAATTAAGTACTTAAGGGACTTTGAGCCACTAAGCGGCCCTCATTCAAAGGTATTAATCATCTTTTATCTCAGGGGGAAGGTGTTTAGCACCTCCACTTAAAACAAAACGGGCTCAAAGCACGTAAACGGGCCCCTGCCCCCTGTAGAGAGAGAGAGAGAGAGAGAGAGAGAGAGAGGCTTTGTGTTTATTCCACATCAGGCCAAATGGTGCGTGAGTCTCTAAATGTGTCACGTGTCTTCTCTCTTTACTCTGAACATGTTCATGTTTATTAAAGATTAAAAGTTTATTAAAGACCCTGTCTGTCTGTCTGTCTATCTATCTATCTATCTATCTATTTATTTTTCTATTTATCTATCTATCTATCTATCGGTCTATACGTCTATCTATCTAATTATCTATCTATTAGTCTGTACGTCTATATAAAGCCTATCTATCTATCTATCTATCTGACCATTTCTATCTATTTATCTATCTATCTATTGGTCTATACGTCTATCTATCTATCTAAAGCCTATCTATCTATCTATATATCTATACGCCTATCTATCTATCTATCTATCTATCTATCTATCTATCTATAAGCTTATACGTCTATCTATCTATCTATCTATCTATCTATCTATCGGTCTATACGTCTATCTATCTATTTATTTATCTATCTATCAGTCTATCTATCTATCTATCTATCTATCTATCTATCATCTGACCATTTCTATCTATCTATCTATTGGTCTATACATCTATCTATCTATCTAAAGCCTATCTATCTATAAGCTTATACGTCTATCTATCTATCTATCTATCTAAAGCCTATCTATCTATCTATCTATCTATCTATCTATCTATCTATCTATCTATAAGCTTATACGTCTATCTATCTATCTATCTAAAGCCTATCTATCTATCTATCTATCTATCTATCTATCTATCTATCGGTCTATACGTCTATCTATTTATTTATCTATCTATCAGTCTATCTATCTATCTATCTATCTATCTATCTATCAGTCTATACGTCTATCTATCTATCTATCTATCTATCTATCTATCTGTCTCTGTCTAACTATCTATCAGTCTATTTATGAATTGCTATTAAAAAGTTAATTTAACACATTATTAGAAAATATAAATCATTATAAAAGTGTGAATCCATCTTCCTGTAAAAACGTATTAAACACTCATTTCAATCTCAACTCCATTGTATTTTTGATGTTGCGTTTCCTACAGTTTAATATTGTGTGTGTATTGGGTTTGTTTCTGCGCTTTGATGTTTCCTCCACTTGAGCTGTTTTCACCTCAATCATTATAATCACTAAACAGGTTACGCCTCACACAACAAAGACCAATGCTAACTGATTACTGCAATACCGGCCGCTGATTAATCCACTAATCTATTCAAAGAAACTCCAATCAATCATGATTATCTTTCAACTAGTATACCATTTGCCATGCTGTTTTCATCCTCCAGATCAGAGTAGTTTCAGACAGCAGAAGACACATGCAACAGCATAAGTGAATATGGGAATGAGCTGGTTTGGTCTCAATAGCAGCCATTTTTCCATGATAATGTCATTCCGAGAGCTCCGGGACCCTCCTCCACATAATGAATGTGAATTGAGGGAAAGTTTCAAAGAGAAAACAAGAGAAAAGCAGAGATGAATGAAGCTCAGATGCTGCTGGAGGCCCTCCGTCGCCCCAGACCCTTTGAAAGAGTGTTACTACAACAATAACGATTTCAATCGCAGGTGCAGAGGAGAGAAATTGAAATTCAAACTAGAGATTTTACCAAAAATAAACACAAACATACAAACTGGAACAAAACTATGGACTGTGGAATAATAATGAATTGACTGACTTCAAAAGAACTAAAGTTTCAACACTCTCTTCACAGGTTTTGTTACTTGGAAATTTCACATTACATACGGTTATTTTTCTTTCACTATGATCCAGGTCTAGAGTATATAGTTAATGTTATTATTTTATTTATTTTATATTTTTTTTCCCCCCTTTAATATCCTATGTATTGTAAAAATGCCATAAATAAAATTTAAAACTATGTTTTATCTAGAATTTTTCTGTGAAACAGAAGAAAAGCGTCTACCTGCTGTGACCCTCTCGGCAGAATGAACTGCAGCAGATCTGATGTGAGTCACTGTCTCTGTGATAGACAGACATCAGACAGACAGACATTAGACAGACAGACAGACACGTCCAGCTCCCTCTGATGCCAGACGTCTGGTTCTGATGGGGATTGTGGCTGTTTGTTTATCCTTCGGTCTGAAAGTGCTTAAGGACACATCCTATTAGAAACTATAGTCTTGTATAATTAGGTCACATTATGCAGTTATATGTAAGTAACCTCACATTCATGTCATTCATGTGTGAGGAGCGTACTGGAGAAATAGACATTAAAATAGTAAACTACTAGTGGTGTATGATAGCCTTGTAATAGAAGCGTGTAATAGAAGTGTGCCTTGTAATAGTGTGCTATATAGTAATAGAAGTGTGCTATTACTAATACTTTTACATTCATCTTTTACTTTTCACCCATGCAGAAAACCATAGAATCACCTAGAAACAACATAAATCACCCTAGCAAACACTTAGAACACACTATCAACTGCATAGAAACGCCTTAGCAACAACCGAGTGATGTGTAGCAACCACTCAGAACACATGTGCAACCATGCAGAAAACCATGGCAACAACCTATAAACAACTTAGAACACTCTAGCAACCACTGAGAACACCTTGGTGACTGCATAGCAACGCCCTAGCAACCACCTTTCAAATGTTGTAGCAAACACCATAAAACACCTATAAACATCACAGAACACCCTAGCAGCAACTTAAAAACACACTATCAACTACATAGAAATGCCCTAACGGCCACCTAGTGATAGCCACCACTCAGAACACCATAGCAACATTCAGAAAACCATGGCAGCCAGCTAGAAATGACACAGAACACCCTAGAAAACACTTAGAACATACGCATAGGAACACCCTAGCAACCACTAAGTGATAGCCACCACTCAGAACACATTTGCAGCCATGCAGAAAACCATGGCAACCACCTATAAACAACATAGAACACTCTAGCAACCACTGAGAACACCTTGGTGACTGCATAGCAACGCCCTAGCAACCAACTTTCAAATGTTGTAGCAAACATCATAAAAACACCTATAAACATCACAGAACACCCTAGCAACAACTTAAAACACAATATTAACTTCATAGAAACACCCTAAAAACTATCTAGTGATAGCCACCACTCAGAACACCATGGCAGCCAGCTAGAAATAACACAGAACACCCTAGCAACGACTTAGAACACACTATCAACTGCATAGAAACGCCCTAGCAACCACTAAGTGATAGCCACCACTCAGAACACATTTGCAGCCATGCAGAAAACCATGGCAACCACCTATAAACAACATAGAACACTCTAGCGACCACTGAGAACACCTTGGTGACTGCATAGCAATGCCCTAGCAACCACCTTTCAAATGTTGTAGCAAACATCATAAAAACACCTATAAACATCATAGAACACCCTAGCAACAACTTAAAAACACACTATCAACTACATAGAAATGCCCTAGCAACCACTAAGTGATAGCCACCACTCAGAACACATCAGCAACCATGGCAACGAAACCATGGCAATCATCTATAAACAACTTAGAACATTCCAGCAACCATGTAGAACACTGTAGCGACTGCATAGCAACACCCTAGCAACCACCTAACAATATTGTAGCAACCACCTCCATAAAAAAAACATGGAGCCAGACACACAAACCTAAATTCCTCTTGCACGTGGAGCGAGTGACAGACAGCTGGACGCTGTAATCCCACGGCTGGAGGGGTCAGAGGTGAGTCACCTGTCTGTAGGTGAGTGTGTGAGACAGGATTACACACACATGATCCAGCAGTGCGGAGAGGGAACAGCACTCTGTGTGACGGGAGCGAGCAGACTGTCTGTCAACACTCATACAGCAGAACGATGGAAGATTCTAGTTCATTGAGATAAACTTTAGTCTGGTTGAATAAGACTGATCTGCGGATATATGATAGACAATATTGGGATCTCATGGACTTCTGGCAACCTGGAACTATAAATGGGCAGATCTGAGTAAACTGAAGACGCATTCGGACACTACTGGACATATCTGACACTGTGAGGAGAAACCAGGATGTTTTTAAATAAGAAGAGCAGCATTTTACCCCAAAAGACTGAGAGAAATGGGAGAGCACATAATCTGTGTAAGTTGTGAAACACATTTTTAAAACCTGAATGGACTTATTTGAGTTTTTATCAGTGCTGTCAAATCGATTAATTGCGATCAATCGCATCTAACATAAAGTTTGTTTGTATGTGTGTGTGTGTGTGTATATATATATATATATAATGTATGTACGTGTGTGTGTACATATTATATATTTACAACTTTTATGTTAGATGTGATTAATCGTGATTAAATGATTTGACAGCACTAGTTTTTATTTGATGTTATTTCTCAGATGATGTTCTTTCACAGCTCAGGCAACTTAATGGAGTTCTCACAAGATTGCTTAGTAGAATAAGTAAAAAAAGACATGAAAATAGACAATTTGTAAATTTGTATAGCATAACTCAGACTACTTGGATTTGGAAGCATTTGATGAGAAATGTTTGAGTTCATATTTTAGAAGTAACATCTGAGACAAAGTTGATACTTAAATATCCTCTCTTACTGAGAAAAATGGGAGAGCACAGATCATGTGAGAGTTTGAAAACACAATTTCAAATCCAGAATGATCTTATTTGGATTTTTAGGACAAAACATGTTAGTGCTCAGAGATTGCTCTTTCATAGCTCAGGAAACTTTATGATGTTCTCAGATGTTCTCCTAAGGTTACTTAAAAGAAATAAGAATAAAAAGACCTGCAAAAGACAGTTTAGATCTATATAAATGTATATAGCATAGCTTATTTGATGAGAAATGTTTGAGTTCATATTGAGATCTCCACATAGGCAAGAAAATCTCACATTAGATATTTGGATTTTTTCACCTAGACAACAATCATGACACTAAATGGAGACGTTTGCTGAATTCTCTTGAGAAAAACACCCCAGTAATCTCAGAAAAGATCTCAAAAAGATCTCAAACTGCGCTCAGATCTCAATATGAACTCAAACGTTTCTTATTTAGTTCTCCCAAGAACTGTATGACAACTTGCTTGGGTCTGTTTTTCTCAAAAGGAATTTTATGGAAAACATCAGAGACAAAGTTCATATTGGAAAATCTCCATTAATATTATGGCAAATTCTGAGCACATTTTGAGATGTTCTCTTCTGAAAATCTAAAGGAGACGTGTGAGATTACTGCGGTCTTTTTCTCAGAGAAGCATCTGAAGAAGAAGGCGACTACAGCAAAATTCTCCATTTAATTCCATTGCTTTCTATGAGAAATACCTGGGATATTAAAGAGATCTCTTTCTCCTTACAGGGCAGGTGGCCAGGCAGACGATGCCATCTCACCGCAGAGAGCTCATGCCTCAGCTGGCCTGGATGGAGGTTGGAAAAATAACGGGAGAGAAGAAGACAAGAGGTCAAGGACTGGGCAGAAAACCTTCAGCAGTGAGTCCAGAGGACAACGAGGAGCAGACGCCTTTCGAGAGAGCCGTCTATGACCTCGGACACAAGCAGAAGCTTGTCGATGACCTCACCTTCGGCAGACGGATCGGCTTCTACGAGCTGCGTGGGGAAATAGGCAACGGAAACTTCTCCCAGGTCAAACTCGGCATTCACGACCTGACCAAAGGTGAGAGACACTTTCTGAGTATTTGTTCAATTAAGTCACTAGTCTAAATGTCGGCACATTCGATACAAAATATTTAAACTTGCCCTAAAACCATCTTGTGTTGTGGATAATAAATGAACATGTGTTCATCACGTCTGCTGCTGTAAATCAGGGGTGAGGGGGTGGTTAAATCTAGGTTAATCCAGAAGATTATAATTAATCTGTTTCAGGGTGTGTTCATTTCTATAAACGCCCCAAGACACCCACCTTAATGTCCTGTAAAAAGTGTCAACATAGGAATGTCACCTGTTCAGGAACAAAACAACAAAAAACTAGAAAAATCAAAAGGATGTGATGATTACGCGCGATCCCGAGAGCCTCTCTTCAGTTCAATCAATCTATCATAACAGCGTAATTTGAATTACCTCATCTGTCGACAGACATTGGCAATGCATTTTCTCCCCATTCTCTCTTTTATTCCTCTCTCTCAGAAAGGGTTGCTGTTAAGATCCTGGATAAGCTGCGTTTGGACAAGCGCTCACAGAGGTTGTTCTCGTCTGAGATACTATGCATGGAGAGACTGTCCCACCCCAACATCGTGCGTCTGTATGAGGTGGTGGAAACCTTTCGCCGGCTTCATCTGGTGATGGAGTACGCACCTGGAGGAGAGCTGTTCTCCAGGATCGCCACCAGAGGACGCCTGTCTGATCTGGAGACTAAACTGGTCTTCTCTCAGATACTGTCTGCTGTGAAACACATGGTAAGAGGACAATGTGCTGCTGACTTCCTCAGAGTTCAACCAATATATTTTAAACTTTTTTTATTTTAACTTACTTTATTTTTTTATATAGCCAAAGTCTAGGGCAGTCTGTGCACTACAATAATTGTGTAGCCCTACAAACTAGCAGCTATGGATGCTTGTTTCCACCATGGTATAAAAACATTTAAAAGATAAATGCGACTTTTTATCTCACAATTCTGGCATTTTTCTCAGATTTGAGATATAAAAACTATTATAAAGTTATAAAGTCAAAATTGCAGGAAATAAACTCACTATTTCAAGAAAGTCAGAATTGACTTTTTTCTCGCAATAGCGAGTTTATATCTCACAATTCTGACTTTTTTTCTCGCAATTGCGAGTTTATACATTGCAATTCTGACTGGTTTTCTCAGAAAAAAGTCAGAATTGGGAGAAGACCAGTCAGAATTGCAATGTATAAACTCGCAATTGCAACTCATAAAGTCCAATTCAGAGGACTTATATCTTGCAATTAACACACAATTGCGACTTTAGGCTATATCACGCAATTATGACTTGACAACTCGCAATTCTGACATTCTTCTCCAAATTCTGACTTTTTTCTTGCAATTATGAATTTATATCTCACAATTCTGATTTTTTCTCTTGCAAATCTGACTTTTTACTTCCAATTGTGAGTTTATATCTTGCAATTCTGACTTTTTTCTCACAATTGTGAGTTTATATCTCGCAGTTCTGACTTTATAACATGCAATTATGAGTTTATATCACACAATTGTGAGAAAAAGTCAGAATTGTGAGATATAAACTTGCAATTGCGACTTATAAAGTCCAATTCATAGGAAAAAATACTTTTTTTCTCCGAATTGCAAGTTTATATCTCGCAATTATGACTTTATAACTTGCAATTATGACTTTTTCCTTGCAATTGTGAGTTTATATTTCGCAGTTCTGACTTTATAGCATGCAGTTACGAGTTTATATCACACAATTGTGAGAAAAAAAGTCAAAATTGTGAGATAAAAATTCGCAATTACCTTTTTTTATTTTTCTTCAGTGGTGGAAACAAACTTCCATATGCAACAAACCTGCTTTTTTTTTTTTTTTTTTTTTTTTAATATCTTTATATTAATAAAAATTAAAAAAAAATATTAATTCTTTAAGTCTTTAATTCAGAGATATAAATAATATTAGAGAGACCAAATGTAAAAGTAGTCTATAAGAAAACTGCATAACTGATCCTGCAGTTTTTTTTTTTATCTTTTATCTTTAGCATGACAACAACATCATCCACCGGGACCTGAAGGCTGAAAATGTCTTCTACACCACCACATACTGCATCAAGGTGGGCGACTTTGGTTTCAGCGCTGAATGCAAACCCACCGACATTCTCACCACCTTCTGCGGCTCTCCGCCCTACGCGGCCCCTGAACTCTTTCGGGACAAGGGTTACATCGGACCACTGGTGGATATTTGGGCTCTGGGCGTCCTGCTGTACTTCATGGTGACGGCCACGTTTCCCTTCAACGGCTCTAGCATGAGAAGACTTCGCTTCTGTATCCTCAGGGGTTCCTACGCCATTCCCACCTATGTCCCTGATGTCTGCCAGTATGTTATCAAGGGCGCACTGAGGCTCGTTCCTGCCGACCGCATTTCCCTGTCGCAGATCATGTCCAGCACTTGGCTGAGGGGAATTGAGTACCCGCAGCCGTACCCACCTGCTTTGCCCACACCGGCGCACCTGGCTGACCCCTCACGGACGCTTTCTAGTGATGAGCACTCGGTCAAGCTCGCGCTCGAGGAGCTGGGCATCACCGAAATTCACCTGAGGAACAACGTGGTGTTGGACTGCCGTAGCCCACTGACAGGGATTTACCGGATACTTCTGCACCGAAACCAGAGGAACAGATCCGGAGAATCTGCGGGATATGCAACGCTCTGTCCCTCCAACACCCGCCTCGGCAGGAGATGCTGGTCTCACCCTACGACCATCTACAGGAAAGAAGAGCAGTCCGCGTTCTGTGCCATCCTATAGACAATGTAAAGAAACAGACAGAGAAATATGATTGATTGGTTGGGTCTTCTTTTGTTCTTGTTGAAAATTTTAAGTCTTTATGAGCTATTTAATGTGTTAAGTGTTCATTAATTGCATGCCAAGCTAAATTAATACATTTTAATATGTGTTGGTGCATAATAATAATAACAGCATTGACAGTAACACGGTTGAGTTTTACTGTATAATTTTATATTACAAGCCTTTATCAATCAGCATTTATCATTTACTGTAAAAATTGTATTATTTGATAAATAAATATACCTAAATATTCCATAAATCTTCTTGTGGAATATTTTATGTTTTAAAAAAGGGAAAAATATAATGAGTAAACTGGACACACAATTCCAGTCTTATTAATACACTTTTTTTTGTCATAACATCAAATTAGAAAATTCTTCTATATCTATATTTAAAAAAAGAAAGAATAAAAGGCAAGATGAAGAAAGAAGAAACACAATGAAAGATGGAGAATTAATGAAATCACAAAACACTAGCTTTAGTTTTCCATGTTTGGTATTCAAAAGGTACAATACTGATTACTAAAACTATTAAAAATTGTTTTCAGTAATTGAAATAAAGTTGAAATAAAATATACATGTTAGATTTAACTTAAAAACCTTGAATGAAAATTAGAAATGTTGCATTGGAAACTAACTAAAATAAACAAATTTTTAAATTTTTAAAAAAACAAAAAACAAATGTAGGCTATATTGAGATAAATGAGACCGATTTTGTAGTTCCACAGTGTAAAAGATATTTTAACGATACACACTGTCTATGATAAAGTATATTTTCCTAGAGAGTGCACATTTCAAATTGTGCTTTTTTATGAACTGTATTTTTTCATCAAAATTCTGAACACATCAGTCATTTAATCACAGCATTTGTTGTTTGACCTTATAACCTGACTTCAGGCTGAACTTCTCCAACACATATTGAGCTCTTATTGATTGACTTTTGAAGTGATATATGATCATTAATTTACCCAGAATAAAGTTAAAAGCAGTAAAGTAATGATACTGCACTTTAGAAGATGTTAGAGCTGTTAGAAGATGTTTCTGTGAACATTTATTTGAAATCATTAATGCCGTTAGCTGGGTCAAGCTGCATCACTATTACACTAATCATTGTGCAGTGAATTGAACAAACCGCAAACTCCCGTTCAAACCAAGAATGATAACTATAACGATAACTATATTTGCGTCCACATCAACGAACGATAACGGTCTGTTTATTATAAGCTCACGCGCTGCGGGTTCAAAGTGTTTACATTACAACATATTTTTCCTGTTCTTGTTGCATTTACACAGCTTTAACCAGCAGATGTCCTCAGCATGCTATGTTTCGAGTGAATAGCTAGTGTAATCGATCTAATCTAACAGAGAATTTAGCTGACAAAGTCAATAGAGGGTATGCATCGACGTCACTTTCCCGCCGGAAAGCGCTCCCTCAGTTTGACTGAGTGGTAAAAGAACCTGCTGCATGACTGTATTTAATAGGGGAAACTGCGAAAACGCGAGTAAAACAAACGATTACACTAAAGGTTGGGCTCGAAAGTGTTTCTTACAACTTCTAATTAAACATAATCCATGGATATTGACATGCAGCCAGGAATTGTGTTTTACTTACATTTATATGTGCCTGATTTCGACGCCGGGGAAATACATAAAGCAAATCTGCCTGTGAATATTTTATATAACTACAATATAGGTAGGTTTAAATCCGAGTAATCACTTTTATCAATGTTATATATATCGTCATACTGTCCAGCCCTAAAACTTGTATAGTTTTTGTCAGTGTTTATTTAAAAACACTCAATTATGCAGAATATAATAAGGTAAATATTTAATTGATGATTTGTCAACACAATATATAACAATACAATATATACGGCATGATTTTACCTCAAAATCCAACATTTTGACACAAAATGATAACTGCAAATCCATTTCTCTGCCTGGAGTTGTATCTGTGAATTGCAGCAATCCATTCGCTTCTTTTTTCTGTAGCTTTCGGCAGTCTTTAAAGGGTTGGTTCACCCAAAAATAAAAATTCTGTCATTTATTACTCACCCTCATGCTGTTCCACACCCATAAGACCTTTGTTCATCTTAGGAACGGAAATTGAGATATTTTTGTTGAAATCCGATGGCTCCGTGAGGCCTACATAGGGAGCAATGACATTTCCTCTCTCAAGATCCATAAAGGTACTAAAAACATATTTAAATCAGTTCATGTGAGTACAGTGGTTCAATATTAATATTATAAAGCGACGAGAATATTTTTGGTGCGCCAAAAAAACAAACAAAATAACGACTCATATAGTGATGGCCGATTTCAAAACACTGCTTCAGGAAGCTTTGAAGCGTTATGAATCAGCGTGTCGAATCAGCGGTTCGGAGCGCCAAATTCGCGTGATTTCAGCAGTTTGGCGGTTTGAAACGCGATCCGAATCATGATTCGATACGCTGATTCATTATGCTCCGAAGCTTCCTGAAGCAGTGTTTTGAAATCGGCCATCACTAAATAAATAAATAATTTTGGTTTTTTTTTGGCGCACCAAAAATATTCTCGTCGCTTTATAATATTAATATTGAACCACTGTACTCACATGAACTGATTTAAATATGTTTTTAGTACCTTTATGGATCTTGAGAGAGGAAATGTCATTGCTCCCTATGTAGGCCTCACGGAGCCATCGGATTTAAACAAAAATATCTCAATTTGTGTTCTGAAGATTAACGAAGGTCTTACGGGTCTGGAACGGCATGAGGGTGAGTAATAAATGACATTATTTTCATTTTTGGGTGAACTAACCCTTTAAATATATACCTCAGATTTTGTGTCAAAGCTATTTGTACAGTCAATCGCAAAGCTCATTCTTGTTTTGGATGTGTTTTGTGTGTTTTTCGCGGCATTCACGCTGAAAACCAATGCTGCCACTCAGTGGGCGTGACCGCAGTCATAACGGTCGACGGTGACGTCACGTGCATACCCTCTATAGTGGAATAAAAACAATGGCAACAACAGCTAGTCTTTTCACTGCAACTTCACAGGAAGCAAGATAATGTTGTCGAAACTAGCGCTGGATATCTGAGGTAAATTTACACTGTTTGCTAGCCTGGCATACTGATCTCATAGTTAATACTTCTCTCACCATTTTTTCCCTAAGGTATGACCGAATTGTTTTCCATATATCCATTTTCTTTAAAGTATCCTCGAAAAGGGTGTTAGACTTGTCAAACTGGTGGATTTTTCTGGACCTTGATTAACTTCTCCACAATGACTTCTGCCATCTTAAATTAGAATGGATTCTGATTGGCTGTCAGTGTTTTATCGTATGGAAAAAAATCGTTCTGAAAGTGATCCAAACAATATAGTTTCTGTATCGTTATCGTTATAGCTGTGGTGTGGACAGTGCTATTCTTTTATATCTAAAACTATTTTTAGAATTATATCTTTATCGTTATCTTATCGTTCTTGGTGTGAACGGGCCTTAAATACTATAATTCACATTAAAATCATGCGGAGAAAGTCAAATAGACTTACTAAATGAGGCCAGCAACCACCTGGACGCCATAGCAACACCCTAGAAACCGACCAGAACACATAGCAAACTGCTAAAAACAATCGTTTTGCACAGCAGCATCACTTATTCTTCGAGCTCATTTATGACTGACGAACAGCAGAGGGCGACAGAGACTGAAGTTAATGCACAGACACAGTTTGATGTCAATGCTGTGATAGTCATATAGAACTGATATAATGTGCATTGCATCTGTAATAATTTCCTTTAATCAGACTTACTGAAGAACATGAATTATAATAATTATCATGTCACAAAGATGAAACACTATATTGATTCATGAAAGCTACCATCAGTTGTTAGTTTACACAAACATGTTTTATGAAACATGCTTCTTGCAGTTTGATGAGGTCAAGGATAAGTGAGCATCATTTACACTGCAGGACTATTTATGGAATATGGCCAATAGCAAATATTCAAAAATAAAAGAATCAGCTAAAGAATCTAAAAATATACACTTTCTTTTAAAGTGTACATAAATGACAAAACTTGATGCTGACGTGAATGTGAACATTTGTGCATATATTTTAATATGAAGTACACCCCCTTGTAAAATAAATATACATATATATATTTGTTTAGAAATTTTAATAAAGAAATTATATTGAATGAAATCGACTACAATACATAATGTTAAAATACTTTTATTTGGAATGCATTTAACTCAGTTAACTAAGAAAAGTGGCAATTTTATGTCTACTTTACATAGAGTTTTGCATACTCTTTTGTTTAGACTTATGGGCCACATTGAAGTTTTGATAATTGGCAGAGACTTGAAGACAGGAACTGCAGGAGATTTTAAGGCTGCTGCTGTGAATGGATCAGTTAGAGACCAGCTTGTCAGGTCTGGAAATCAATTTAGGTATTCGAGGCATGGGAGGCCACACAGACGACCCATCTGACAGCCTGTCCAAAATCACACCCACATCTCAAATTACAGTCAACAAAAACTGGACAGAACCAAGTCGCTGCACCAACAGTTGTTACTTTCCCGATAATCTGTTGCGCAAAGATGTATGTCAAAATACGAGAAAACATATGAATCACTACTGTCGTTTCCTGAACATGTAGTGGAAGTTGTAAACAAGATGTTTTAACAGAAAAGGCTTCTTGCATATTTTGTTCTAAATAGCAGCAGGAATTAAACATCAATTAGCACTATAAAATATAACACAATTTTAGCAATCATGCGAGCATGAGTTTCATCAAAGCCCACAGTCAACATAAATGTGGCTTTTGCCGCATGGTTTGATGGTCAATTGGAAAGTCAATCAACTGCAATGGCCAAAAGTGATGTCCGGCATAGGAAAATTTGTAAAAATTTGTTAAAATAAGCATGTTGTGTAGCTGTGCTTGGAGTCAACTGTTTCTTGTGTGATAATGCAATGAAACATGAAATTATGCATACATTATTTTTGGCCAGGCTGTCATACAAAGACATTATGAACACATGCAAAAACAAGAGGACCAATGAAATAGTAAAAACTGATTATGTTGTAGTCAATGTGTCCTTTTTTCTGAGCTTTTTGTTTTTCTGAAACCTGTAGCTGTAGTTTGGCTTTTTTGCCAAATAAATTTGAGCAGATAAATACCTTTGCTTAGTGTTTTATTCTTCCCTCATATTTTAAAACGTTTAAATAACATAAAAAATACATTAAAAATTACATAAAAATGCCATAAAAATATTTTAATACCACTTTACAAAAAGGTTCATTAGTTAAACATTAGTTAATGTATTAACTAACATGAACTAACCATGAGTAATACATTTGTTACTGTATTTACTAATCTTCATTAACGTTAGTTAATGAAAATACAGTTGTTCATGTTAGTTCACAGTGCATTAACTAATGTTAACAAGATTTTAATAATGTATTAATAAATACTGAAATTAACATTAAAAAAGATTAATAAATGCTGTATAAGTGCAGTTCATTATTAGTTCATGTTAACTAATGTAGTTAACTAATGTTAACTAATAAACCTTATTGTACCAATATTTACCAATATTTTCCTCATATTTTGATGGTTTAAGCAAAATTGTTGGGTCATTAAAAAAAAAAAAAAAAAACAACAACTTTGTACATCAATTTTGGCCACAACTATATGTGGTAAGTTTAGCAATTGTACTATTTAAGAGCCTGTCATCACCGGTGCACTGCTGCATTTTTCCAGTCACCAAAAAATTCACTATTTTTATTTCTACGGATAGAGCATTGATTTGCAGAGTGGGATAAATTATTACATTTAAAATTATAAAAAGTTTATTCAAAGTCATTAAATTTATTCAAATGTATTAATGTATTAATTATTGTTTAAGTAATATTTATTAAATTTATGACCTTTATTTAATTAGGTCAGTTACAAAAAGAATTGTCAATCAAGTTTATAATGTTTTATCAACTCCATGTCATCATATAACTCCAATACATCAAATCTTTATTAAAAAGTGTGTGTCTCCCCTTTGCTGCCATCTTGTTACTCCTAACTAGGTTAGGAGACCTCTCCAGCACTCTTAAATAATTTAGGAGCTGAGACCTAGTCTTAACACTTAGGAACCTTTATGAATCATACTTATTCTTAAGTCTAGGAATAAGAGTAAAATTACGTCATTCTTAGAGTTTTGACACACTTAAGACGCACTTGAACGGCTTTATACATATGGCCCCTGAATTCATGTATTTGATAAAAATGATGCTTTGTTTATAGTGATTTTGTATTATATTAATATATTTTGTAGTATATTCATTTAATTGGATAGCTGAGTGGGAAACCCTCGGGTGATCTCCTACCCAAATAAAATTGGAGGGGCGTAGTCAAGACAAGAGCAGTAAAAGGGACAATATTTAGTTTTTTGCCACTAGAGGTCACCTATTCAAAACAAAGGCGTAGCTTGAGCGTGGAATCATGGGAGATGTCGTCTTCACCTTACAGCCAGGGGAAAACAATCCGACAGGCCTCGGGCAGAATTTGTGTTCATGGATGAGATTATTAACGTTAATGTAGTATGAAGTAGAGCAGGGCCGAGTGATGTTGGTGTGTAACGATGATATGATGAATGTTACAATGTTATGATGAACTATATGCCTTTCTCTACTGACGTTCTGAGTTATTCAATGCGTTTCAAAGAATACTTATTGTTAGAAGGCAGCTGTCTGACTCTGAGATGGCGAACGGAAACGTGTTTGTGTAACATTAGCAACACATTATTAGCTGTTTAATAACATATTCAATCAAAATCGAAATGGAAAAATCTACTACGATTACTTTGCACAGCCCTAATTTACAATATGTTATATTCAATTCAATTCACATTTATTTGTATAGCGCTTTTCACAATACATATCGTTTCACAGAAGCTTTACGGGGAGTGCATGTCAACATTACAATTTAGACTAATCTGTTATCAGAGTTGACGGTATCCAAATTATAATTTCAGAAATGTAAATATATAATCATGCAGTTAGCTAACAATGTAATAATTTAGGCAATTTAATTTACAGTCACTGTTAGCAAATTAATTTAAGGTAGAAACAATGAGCTCATGGAAGTAATGAATACATGTTAACAAAAATTAGGATATATAGCAATATTTCTTTCTTTCTTTCTTTCTTTCTTTCTTTCTTTCTTCTTTCTTTATGTCCCCTAGGGGCAATTGGTTTTACAGCAAGACCAGCATAGAAAAAAGTCAATTTACAATGCATTAAAAATTACATATTAAAAAAACAAGACAACAACAAGCCCAAATAACTACCTACTTCCACCTACTCCCCACATGCCTGAATTTATCAATAGAAGTAGGAATAAATTAATGTTTGTACCTGTTACTCCTTACAAAAGGAAATTTTGACCTTAATTTTTTTATTTGTTATAGATTATGTTAGTTATAGATATGTACAAACTAAAAAAAAATCTCAGTCATTAGTGTTTACTTGATTTGCTTGTAAAACCATCTCACTCATATTTATGGTCTCGAAAATTGATCTCACTGACTGTGTATTATAAATACTGTGAATGGCAAAATAAATTGCATGCAACCTGTCAGTCAATCACTGACTGACTTGTTTATCCCCTTGAATGCTATACATCAAAAAATTAATTTTTTAAATAAAAATACATTTCTGGCAGGGCAGTGTGTTATGCATACTCATATGAAATTGATGTGGAATATGGAATATTTGAATATTTGAACTTTTAAAAAATATTAAAATAAAATACATTTACAGTGCAGGACTATTTATTGTCAATAGCAATCATTCAAAAATAAAAGAAATAGTGACCAGCTATAGAATCTAAAAATATACACTTTCTCTTAAAGTTTACATAAATGACAAAACTTGATGCTGACGTGTAAACATTTGTGCTTGGATTTTAATCTGAAGTCCACCCCCTCCCAACAAAAAAAAGATTGTTTAATAACCATAACCATATAGAGAAATTTTAATACACAAATTATATTGAATGAAATTGACCACAATACGTATAGAAATAAAGGTAAAATATTTTCATTTATTTTTTTTATTTGGAATGCATTTAATTCACTTAACTACGAAAAGTGGCAACATTATGTCTGCTCAGTGAGTGATTGGCTTGGCAAGTAAGTTTTCATTTATATTTCATTTAGGCTACATTTATATTGTATGTGATTATTTATGTCCTTTATATTCTTCATTTTAACTTTATTTTTGTGTATTTAGTTCTCATGGTATCTTGAGTTGGATGGTTATCCTCATGGTGAACCAGTCAATAAATCGCCAATCATTCAGAGAAATTACTAGGGGGAGCTACACAGGCGTTCAAGGCATCCGAGGCATCCGAGGCATTTCAGGCATCCGAGGCATTTCAGGCATCCGAGGCATCCGAGGCATTTCAGGCATCCGAGGCATTTCAGGCATCCGAGGCATCCGAGGCATTTCAGGCATCCGAGGCATTTCAAAAATCCAAGGCATTTCAGGCATGCGAGGCATTGTAGGCATCCGAGGCATTGTAGGCATGCGAGGCATTGTAGGCATCCGAGGCATTGTATGCATCCGAGGCATTGAGGCATCCGAGGCCTTTGAGGCACCCGAGGCCTTTGAGGCATCCGAGGCCTTTGAGGCACCCGAGGCCTTTGAGGCATCCGAGGCCTTTGAGGCACCCGAGGCTTTTCAGGCACTCGAGGCCTTTCAGGCACCCGAGGCTTTTCAGGCACTCGAGGCCTTTCAGCCACCCGAGGCCTTTCAGGCATCCGAGGCTTTTCAGGCACTCGAGGCCTTTCAGCCACCCGAGGCCTTTCAGGCACCCAAGGCCTTTCAGACACTTGAGGCCTTTCAGGCACCCGAGGCCTTTCAGGTATCCAATGCATTTGAGGCATTTCAGTCATTAGAGGGATTTCAGTCATTTCAGTTGTTCCTAGCATTCCAGTTGTTTGAGGAATTTCAGTCATTTGAGAGATTTCAGGGATTTCAGTCATTTGAGGGATTTTAGGCATTTGAGGAGTTTGAGACATTTCAGTCATTCCAGGCATTTCAGTCGTTCCAGGTATTTCAGTCGTTCCAGGCATTTCTGTTGTTGCAGGCATTTCAGACATTTCTGTGATTCGAGGCATTTCAGCCCTTTCAGTCAGTCGAGGCATTTCAGTTGTTTGAGGCATTTCAGTCATTTGAGGCATTTCAGTCACTCGAGGCATTTTAGGCATTTCAGTTGTTCGAGGCAATTCTGTTTGAGTGATTTCAGGTATTTCAGGCATTTCAGACATTTGAGGAGTTTGAAGCATTTGAGTTGTTTGAGGCATTTCAGACATTTCAGGCATTCCAAGCATTTCAGGCATTTCAGACATTTGAGGAGTTAGAGGCATTTCAGTCGTTTGAGGCATTTTAGTTGTTCTAGGCATTTCAGGCATTTCAGTCTTTCGAGGCATTTCAGTCGTTTGAGGTATTTCAGTCGTTTGAGGCATTTTAAGCATTTCAGATATTTCAGTTGTTCGAGGCAATTCTGTTTGAGTGATTTCAGGTATTTCAGTCGTTTGAGGCATTTCGGACATTTTAGACATTCTAAGGATTTCAGTAGTTTGAGGCATTTTAGGCTTTTCAGTCATTCGAGGGATTTCAGGCATTTCAGTTGTTCGAGGTATTTCAGACATTTTAGGAGTTCGAGGCATTTCAGTCATTTGAGGGATTTCAGGCATTTCAGTTGTTCGAGAAATATCAGGCATTTCAGTCGTTCGAGGCATTTCATTAGTTTGAGGCATTTCAGGCCTTTCAGTCGTTCGAGGCATTTCATTAGTTTGAGGCATTTCAGGAATTTCTGTCGTTTGAGGGATTTCAGGCATTTCAATCATTCGAGGGATTTCGGGCGTTTTAGTTGTTTGAGACATTTGAGGAGTTTGAGGCATTTCAGTTGTTTGTGCCATTTCAGGCATTTCATTAGTTTGAGGCATTTCAGTCGTCTGAGGCATTTCAGACATTTCAGTAGTTCGAGGCATTTGAGGCATTTCGGCCGTTCGAGAGATTTTAGGCATTTCAGTTGTTCGAGGCATTTCAGACATTTCAGTAGTTCGAGGCATTTCAGTCATTTGAGGGATTTCAGGCATTTCAGTCGTTCGAAGGATTTCAGTCATTTCAGTCGTTCGAGGCATTTTAGTCGTTTGAGGCATTTCAGACATTTCAGATGTTCTAAGGATTTCCGTCGTTTCAGGCATTTCAGTTGTTTGAGGCATTTCATTAGTTTGAGGGATTTCAGACATTTCAGTCATTCGAGAGATTTCAGGCATTTCAGTCGCTCCAGGGATTTCAGGAGTTTGAGGCATTTCAGTTGTTTGAGGCATTTCAGGCATTTCAGTTGTTCGAGGCATTTCATTAGTTTGAGGCATTTCAGGCATTTTAGTCGTTCCAGGCATTTCAGTCGTTCCAGGCATTTCAGTTGTTCGTGGGATTTCATGCATTTCAGTCGTTCCAGGGATTTCAGGAGTTTGAGGCATTTCAGTTGTTCGTGGGATTTCACGCATTTCAGTCGTTCCAGGGATTTCAGTCGTTCCAGGCATTTCAGTCGTTCCAGGCATTTCAGTTGTTCGTGGGATTTCATGCATTTCAGTCGTTCCAGGGATTTCAGGAGTTTGAGGCATTTCAGTTGTTCGTGGGATTTCACGCATTTCAGTCGTTCCAGGGATTTCATTAGTTCGAGGCATTTCAGGTATTTCAGTCATTCGAGGGATTTCAGGCATTTCAGTCGTTCCAGACATTTCAGTCGTTCGAGGGATTTCAGGCATTTCAGTCATTCCAGGCATTTCAGTTGTTCGTGGGATTTCATGCATTTCAGTCGTTCCAGGGATTTCAGGAGTTTGAGGCATTTCAGTTGTTTGAGGCATTTCAGTTGTTTGAGGCATTTCAGGCATTTCAGTTGTTCGAGGCATTTCATTAGTTCGAGGCATTTCAGGCATTTTAGTCATTCGAGGGATTTCAGGCATTTCAGTCGTTCCAGGGATTTCAGTTGTTTGAGGCATTTCAGTTGTTTGAGGCATTTCAGTTGTTTGAGGCATTTCATTAGTTCGAGGCATTTCAGGCATTTTAGTCATTCGAGGGATTTCAGGCATTTCAGTCGTTCCAGGCATTTCAGTTGTTCGTGGGATTTCATGCATTTCAGTCGTTCCAGGGATTTCAGGAGTTTGAGGCATTTCAGTTGTTTGAGGCATTTCAGGCATTTCAGTTGTTCGAGGCATTTCATTAGTTCGAGGCATTTCAGGTATTTTAGTCATTCGAGGGATTTCAGGCATTTCAGTCGTTCCAGGCATTTCAGTCGTTCGAGGGATTTCAGGCATTTCAGTCGTTCCAGGCATTTCAGTTGTTCGTGGGATTTCATGCATTTCAGTCGTTCCAGGCATTTCAGTTGTTTGAGGCATTTCAGTTGTTTGAGGCATTTCAGTTGTTCGAGGCATTTCATTAGTTCGAGGCATTTCAGGCATTTTAGTCATTCGAGGGATTTCAGGCATTTCAGTCGTTCCAGGCATTTCAGTTGTTCGTGGGATTTCATGCATTTTAGTCGTTCCAGGGATTTCAGGAGTTTGAGGCATTTCAGTTGTTTGAGGCATTTCAGGTATTTTAGTCATTCGAGGGATTTCAGGCATTTCAGTCGTTCCAGGCATTTCAGTCGTTCGAGGGATTTCAGTCGTTCGAGAGATTTCAGGCATTTCAGTCGTTCCAGGGATTTCAGGAGTTTGAGGCATTTCAGTTGTTTGAGGCATTTCAAGCATTTCAGTTGTTCGAGGCATTTCATTAGTTCGAGGCATTTCAGGCATTTTAGTCATTCGAGGGATTTCAGGCATTTCAGTCATTCCAGGCATTTCAGTTGTTCGTGGGATTTCATGCATTTCAGTCGTTCCAGGGATTTCAGGAGTTTGAGGCATTTCAGTTGTTTGAGGCATTTCAGGCATTTCAGTTGTTCGAGGCATTTCATTAGTTCGAGGCATTTCAGGCATTTTAGTCATTCGAGGGATTTCAGGCATTTCAGTCATTCCAGGCATTTCAGTCGTTCGAGGGATTTCGGTCATTTCACTTGTTACAGGCACTTCAGTTGTTCCAGGCATTTTAGGCATTTCAGTCATTTCAGGTATTTTAGGCATTGCCGACGTTCGAGGCATTTCAGGCATTGCAGTCGTTCGAGGCATTTCAGTCGTTCGAGGCATTTTAATTGTTAGAGGGATTTCAGTCATTTCAGTCGTTCCAGGCATTTCTGGTCTTTGAGGCATTGCAGTAGCTTGAGGCATTGGAGGCACTGGAGGCTCCGGAATTCTCAGAGGCACTAAAGGCCCTGGAGGCGGCGGAAACCACTTAGGCCATTCAAGACCTGACAGTCCCTCCACCCACTCCATGAGGGAACGGACCCATCTTTTCCTGGGATTAGCACAGAACTTATGGCCATTATCCAATATGAATCTGCAGGACAATTGCATTAAACATCACTAATTGTGTTGTCTGAAAGAATCATAAAAGTTTTTCAAACAACTTCACATATGGAAAATGGGACAAACTTCCGATATGGAAAAGATATATGAATATGAGTATCATTTAAACGAGTAAGAGAAAGAAACATAAATTCTAATTCTAAATTCTAATTTCACATAAACATTTTCTTTCCAAATTATATCATCAGTGAAACAATCTGAATAAAAAGTTTAATTAATTGTGAAACTTTTTTGTTTTGGGGTAGCTAAAATCTGAATAGAAATGGTGGATGTATGTGTCCAATAAACATACCAATGCATAGAAAATAATACAGCTCATTATGGGAAACACAATTTCTTTACATTACTTGCAATTTCTTTATAACAGTTAGATTTGATTCATATTGTATGAACAAGTTTCATACCATTTTCATAGTGCTACTTATACAGACGGGTATTTCTTACACAATAGCAGCGATCCTGCAGCGTCTGCTCGGATATTGTATTATGTAGCTGGTCACTCTATTCCTTATGGACAGGTTAACACTTGTGGCATACTGCAGACAACAGCCACCATCTAAGGGACACACAACAAAGACATTAGATGTGTTAACATTCATTTACACAAACTCACATGCAATACAACTACTTTTATAGTCCACTAGAGATGGATGATTTAGTGCCTCATAAAACTGTAAATATCTGCAAATGATGTTGTGCAATGAAAAGATGGAAAACCAACAGATATAAGGACTGTAAGCAGAGCCTCCCAGATGATTTTCACAGAAGTGAAAGTAAATTCAGTGACTATTTAAAGTACACATATGTTTGAGAGATGAGATTTACACTGCAAAGAAAACGAAATGTTTGGTAACCAGTGAGGCTGAGCTTTAAAACATCATTAGAGGAACATGGAGAGGTGGACACACTGTCCAGTTTTGTTTTGTTTGTTTTTTTTTCCAGGATTTTTCTATAATAATAATTTTTATAATTTATTTTATTTATTTTTATATATTATTTTCCATAAGTGCTCTTCAACAGAGAATGAAGTATTTATCTGTAATTTAATTCAAAGCTTGTATCAAAACACCGAAACATCTCAGAGTGAAGCACTGTTCCGGAGCTTGATTCATTTTGCCATAACCACGTGATCTGTGACGTCCGAAGCTTTGTTTTCACACACAACCATGTGACTGCTTCGTATTCTGATTCAAAAATAGCACAAACTCCTTTGCGCAGATTTCAAGAGTCATTCGCCTCTTTTATTAGAATAAATCATAATGCAAATTTACATGTGTAGTTTTGTGCATGTTCAATTTGTAATAATGCCTAGTTCACAAAGCACTTTCAACTGACAACTGAAATGAAGTTTGAGCACCTGTTAGACAAGGTTAACGGAGGCCGATCGGAACGAAACGGTGGGCATGTTCGACTCATGGCCTTAGAGGTCTGTAAGAACTTTGAAAGAAATAGGCCACTAGGTGGCGCTAACGAGTTTTACGCCTCTGTAATCACGTGGTGTTTCACAGATCTACACAATATGCATATCATTTGATAGATCGCCTCATGCTGAACAACTTTGCCTCAATAACTACTGCTGTCAAAATCAAATCATTCATTAAATATTTGGGATGCAAAGGCAGCTTTCCCCCCTTTTGACCACAAGATATCGTTAGTGTGCACCGTGTTGAAAAGCATTAAGTAATGAATCATTTTATGATACAGTTGAGGGGAAAGCTTCTGTGCTTCACAAAGCTTCATTTCATCATCAGTTTTACTCTTATATGTTCCCTGTGTCTCATCTGTGTCTCAACTTCCTGTTGCCTGTCCCTGGTTCCATGTTTGTAGTCCCTTGTAATCTGATTGTTCCAAGGTGTGTCTTGTTTTCTTATTAGCTCCCTATGTATATTAAGCTCTTGTTTCCAATGTTCTTTGTCAGTCGACGTTTGCTGTAGGTTTGTTCATGATGCATATTCCTGTTCCCTGTACACCCTGGTTCTCTGTGTTCCTTTGTTTCTGTTTTATGTTTCTGTTTATTTAATAAATACCCCTTGCCCTTAGATCCGCTTTACGCCTGCCATCTTTTCTGTTTCTGCCAGACATTACAAATATTACATATTTTTACTTTTTGTATTCAATCCATTTTGTTCATTACTGTTCAGATGTACAGTATGTCTGCAGTTTCAAAGTATATTTCATTCTTAAACTAAGTTATTATGAATTTCTTGCCCAAAATATTTTGAATATTTGAATTTGCAACTATTTTGCAGCTTCCTAACCATGAACAACCCTGGAAACAATCTGTGATAGCAATCTAATTTTCTTCATGTGTGAGCGTGATTTGAACTCGAATAACATCCTGTAGTCCAGTAACTTCCTTTAAAGTTTAATAACAAAATTAACTGGAAAAAATGTTACACGGTCAAAAAACTGTATCGCTCCAATATTGCACACACACACACAAAAATAAACAGTCATTGCCAGAAGTGACATCATCGTCATTATGAAATATAATACACATTAAATTATTTACTTTTCGGATCCCCTGTTACCAATTAATGTCACACTTTGTATTACACTATTATATGCTATGCTATGCTATGTTTGTTAATTGTTCTATTTTCAATAATAATAAAAAAACATTAAATTATTTACTCATAATTATTTAACAATTGCTTAACACACACAATTATGTATTCCACATCTATATAAGA
The DNA here is from genome assembly GCF_019924925.1 of Ctenopharyngodon idella. Taxonomy (NCBI): domain Eukaryota; kingdom Metazoa; phylum Chordata; class Actinopteri; order Cypriniformes; family Xenocyprididae; genus Ctenopharyngodon; species Ctenopharyngodon idella. Next base: position 40,656,138 of record NC_067221.1, on the reverse strand, counting down.
AACAAATAACATGGCTCTTACACAGTCTGTTCACCCTCATCACGAGATCGCTGACCCAGCGGTCTGTAGGATCAGCGCAAAACTCGGAATTATCCAATTTGAAGCTGCGGAGAGAGAATTGCATTAAACGTCATGATCTGTGATATTTGAAAGAATCACATACAAAAGCCATATAGAAAGCTTTTGTAACAATTCTTACTGACCCTGAACTTTTGAACGGAAGTGTAGCCTTCTGTTTAAGATAAATACTGTTCTTTTGAAATTTCTGTTTATCAAAGAATCATGAAAAATCAGAAACTTTTTTTTTTTTTTTTTTTTTTTGAGCAGCAAATCAGCATATTAGATTGATTTCTGAAAGATCATGTGACACTGAAGCCTGGAGTAATGATGCTGAAAATTCAGCTTTGATGACAGAAATAAACTATATTTTACAAAATATTCACATAGAAAATGGGTATTTTAAACTGTAAAAAAAAAAAAAATTAAAAAAAAATCACAACATCACAACACATACTGTTTTACTGTATTTTGGATAAAATAAATACAGCCTTGGTGAGCAGAAGAGACTTCTTTTAAAAACATTAAAAAATCTTACCGACCCCAAACTTTTGAACAGTATGTATGTGGTGTTTCTTACATGACAGCAGGGAACGTGCAGTGTTTGCCCATCTCTTGTATTCTGTAGCCTGTCACTCTTTTCTTTTCAGAGGGTTCAATTTTAGAGACATAGTGCCAACAGCAGCCCTTAACTGAGAGACGCACAACAAAGACATTACACATGCTGATAAACATTGACCCAAAACTAGTGTTACTTTAATATCACTTTAATATAGTTTATTATTATTATTATTATTATTATTATTTATTTAGTTGTTGTAGTACATCAAGTGAAACTAAATGAAAATGAGAAATGTTCCCATGGTAACTAGCTGAAATAAATTTATTTTATTTTATTTCATTTAAACTTTATTTTACTTCAAGTAACAAAATTTTTTTTATGTAGTTTTAGTTAACTATACCCAACCCAAAACTGTATGCAGTTGAACTACTTTATACTTCAGTATGTTCCAGTATGTTTTTTATACTTCAGCATTGCCATTTCTAAAATCATTTTCTGCATAAGGCAGCTCAAATATCTACTTCATATGAGGTGTTTTACCTTGAGCCAGTGTGAAGTTGATGAAGCCCAGCAGAACGATGATGAAGATGCTAAACCGCATGATATTCCAGTATCTTTACTTTACAATTACTTTACTCAAAATCATGAACTGCTTCACTAGATACGCTTACAATAATGAGGAAAATCACACCCACATCTCAAATTTCAGTCAACAACAGCTGGACAGAGCCAAGTCATGCTTCTACAGTTGTTCCTTTCCCGAAACTGTTGCACAAAGATGCAAGTCAAAATATGAGGAAAAAATATGAATCACTACTTTCGTTTCCTGATCATATAGCGGAAGTTGTGAATAAGATGTTTTGACAGAAAAGGCTTCTTGTATGTTTTGTTCTAATTAACAGCTAAAATTTTTAATCTATACATTTTAGGACCACACAAAGTATGCAACTTCCTGGACTACTGGATAATATGTTATGCATTTGCGTAAAAATCGCAAAATCCAAAAATACATTTTTGTTTGTTTTCTTTGTTTGTTTGTTTTGTTTTTTTGTTTTTTACAATCACTGGAACCCAATTCTCGATTTCAGTAAGCAGAATAGCAGTCTATGTGGGCTATGATCAGAAATGGCTGTCCCCGAAATCGCCCCCATACCCTTAAATAGGGAACTATTTGAGGGGACAATCATTTGTAGAGTTGTCCGAAATCATAGTGAATGTTATTGAGTCGAGTGCACTCATTCAATCCCATAATGCACTGCAAAAAAAACAAATGTACAACCGATATACGCTCAATTGCTAAAGAATACCCATAATTCACTGTGAGGATCGCGCCGAATGAATTCCTGTGTCTTGCCAGAGGATGTCACCTGCAGCTGAATCATTTATCCATCCATCCATTTTCCAAACCGCTGGCCTAATATGGCTACATTGTAATATCATACAGGTATATATAAATATTTCTTTTTAAATGATTATTTCATGACAGAGATCAAGATAAATGTTTTCATTACTGAAGGTGCCAGTTTGCAAAGTTTCAAATATTTATTAAATAGCAAGCACAAACTATTCAAAAGCGGCAGCTCTTCTGGTGCACAAATTGTGCTTGTATTGCAGATCATTTTAGAAATTCCTGCAGAAACAGCAAAAGCGCGCGCACCACTGATCTATATAATGGCTTATTTCCACCGAGTATGGTACAATTTGGGACGGTAAACCCTGATCTGGCTTGCGTTTCCACCGCCAACAGTACTCTTACTTGATAGGCGTGGTGTGATTCTCTGTCAACCAATCAACGTTCTGCGTTCTGTATTTCTTACCTGAATAATAGCCTGAACCTGAATAATCCATGATGCCATGTATCTGAACAAAATGTCCAAGACCTCTGACAGAAAACTAGGCCCACAACATTAAAGATACAGCAGTGTATTTCATTTTACACATGGGGTACTTTTTTTATCCTTGTGTGCACCAAACCCATCTTAAAGTCGTCATGAAATCAAAATTGACCCTATTTACTTTGTTAGCACATATTACTAGTTTTGTGGTGAACAATTAATCCGTGCAAGTTAATACACAAAAAAAAATTGTTTGTCGTGGTAATCTTTAATCAAAAACTGAAAAGTTACTTCCGGTCTGGAATGCCGTTCCTCCTCTGATGACGTCAGTTTACGGCTTGGGTTAAAAACACTTAAACCACTCCCCTCCAAGTGTTAGTCTGCTATGACCAAGAGATGGAGAGGAGGAGCGCTAAAATAAAACCCTGCCCTTTATTCAGTATTCTGTTTCACTTAGAAATAAGTCACAACACTGAAGAAAAGTTCCGAGGGAGAACAATCCAGTGTCCTGCAGTGAGACAACTTTCAGTCAACTTTCACTCCCTCTAAAACAATTTTTATATAGTATTAATAATTTTATGCATATTCATAGTAAATTGAGCAACTATGTGGAATATTTGAACTTTTATAAATATTAAAATAAAATAAATTTGCAATGCAGGACAATTTACTGTTGTCACAACGCTGTGTTGTAGAATACTCATGAACATGCTGATGTTTATGAAAACTTTTGTGCATAGATTTTAATCAGAAGTCCCCCCGCCCCCAACAAAAAAGATTGTTTAATAACCATAACCATATATAGAAATTTTAATACACAAATTATATTGAATTAAATTGACCACAATATGTATAGAAATAAAGGTAAAATATTTTTTTTTAAAATGCATTTAATTCACTTAACTAAGAAAAGCAGCTAAATTATGTAACATTAAGTGGCAACATAACTCAATAAGTTATCGGCTCGGTAGGTCTGGGATGTCTGGGATGCAGTTGAGGCATGGAAGGCATTTGAGGAATTTGAGGTATTCCAGGTGTTTCAGGCATTTTATGCGTTTCAGGCATTCGAGGCATCCAAGGCATTTTAGGCATCTGAGGCATTTCAGGCATCCAAGGGTTTTTTGGCGTCTGAGGCTTTTTAGGCATCTAAATCATTTCAGGGATCCGGAGCATTTTAGGCATTCGAGGCATTTTAGGCATTTCAGTTGTTCGAGGGATTTCAGGCATTTCAGTCATTCAAGGCATTTCTGGCATTCCAGGGATTTCAGGCATCCCAGGCGTTTGAGGCATTTCAGTCATTTGAGTCATTTCAGTTGTTCCAGGCATTTATGTTGTTCAAGGCATTTCAGGCATTTCTGTCATTCGAGGGAATTCCGTCATTTCAGACTTTTGAGGCATTTCAGACATTTCAGGAGTTCGAAGGATTTCGGTAGTTTGAGGCATTTTAGGCATTTCAGTCGATCGAGACATTTCAGGCATTTCGGTAGTTTCAGGCATTTTAGACATTTCAGTCATTCTAGGCATTTCAGGCATTTCAGTTATGCGAGGCATTTCAGACCTTTCAGTTGTTCGAGGCTTTTCAGTCATTTGAGGCATTTCAGTTGTTTGAGGCATTTCAGTTGTTTGAGTTATTTGAGGCATTTCATTCGTTCCAGGCATTTTAGTCGTTTGAGGGATTTCAGGCATTTCAGTAGTTCGAGGCATTTTAGGCACTCCAGTTGATAAAGGCATTTCAGGTGTTCGAAGGATTTCAGGAATTCCAGTCGTTCGAGTCATTTTAGGCATTTCATTCATTCGAGGCATTTCAGTAGTTCGAGGCATTTTAGGCATTTCAGTTGTTCGAAGGATTTCATACATTTCAGTCATTCAAAGGAATTCAGGCCTTTCAGTTGTTCAAGGCATTTCAGTCATTTCAGGCATTTCAGTCACTCGAGGCAATTCAGTCGTTCGAGGCATTTCAGACATTTGAGGAGTTTGAGGCATTTCAGTAATTTCAGTTGCTCAAGGCATTTCAGTCACTCGAGGCGTTTCAGTCGTTTGAGGCATTTCAGTCACTCGATGCACTTCAGTTCTAGGCATTTCAAGCATTTCAGTCGTGCAAGGCATTTCAGACATTTCAGGCATTTCAGTCATTCGAGACAGTTTCAGTTGCTTGAGGGGTTTCAGTAGCTTGAGGGATTTCAGTCATTTCAGTCACTCGAGGCGTTTCAGACATTTCAGACATTTCAGTTGTTCGATGAATTTGAGGCATTTCAGTCGTTTGAGTCATTTTTGGCATTTCAGTCATTCGAGGCATTTTAGGCATTTCAGTAGTTTCAGCGATTTCAGTCATTTCGTTTGTTTGAGGCATTTCATTGGTTTGAGGCATTTCAGTCATCCAAGACATTTCAGGCATATCAGTTGTTCGAGGCATTTTAGGCATTTCAGTCCTTTCAGTCAATTGAGTCATTTCAGGCATTTCAGTCGTTTGAGGCATTTCAGATATTTGAGGAGTTTGAGGCATTTCAGTAATTTCAGTGGCTCGAGGCGTTTCAGTCATTTGAGGCATATCAGTCACTTGAGGGGTTTCAGTCGTTTGAGGCATTTCAGGCATTTCAGTCGTTTTAGGCATTTCAGTCATTCGAGGGATTTTAGTCATTTCAGTCATTCGAGGCATTTCAGTTGCTCGAGGCGTTTCAGTCGTTTGAGGAATTTCAGGCATTTCAGTCGTTCGAGGCATTTCAGTCGCTTGAGGGGTTTCAGTCGTTTGAGGCATTTCAGTCATTTGAGGCATTTCAGTCATTTGAGGAATTTCAGGCATTTCAGTCACTCGAGGCATTTCAGTTGTTCTAGGCATTTCAAGCATTTCAGTCATGCAAGGCATTTCAGGCTTTTCAGTCGTGCGAGGTATTTTAGGCATTTCAGTTATTCGAGGGATTTTAGTCATTTCAGTCATTCGAGGCATTTCAGTCGATCGAGGCATTTCAGGCATTGAAGTCATTTCAGTCGTTCGAGGCATTTCAGACCTTTTAGTCTTTCGAGGCATTTCAGTTATTTCAGTCGTTCGAGGCGTTTCAGTTATTTCAGTCGTTCCAGGCATTTCAGTCATTTCAGTTTTTTGAGGCATTTCAGGCATATCAGTTGTTCGAGGCATTTCAGACCATTCAGTCGTTCGTTGCATTTCAGTAATTTCAGTTGTTCGAGGCATTTTAGGCATTTCAGTCATTCGAGGCATTTCAGGCATATCAGTCGTTCGAGGCATTTCAGGCATATCATTAGTTCGAGGCATTTCAGTCATTTCAGTTGTTTGAGGCATTTCAGGCATTTCAGTCATTCGAGGCATTTCAGGCATATCAGTCGTTCGAGGCATTTCAGACCTTTCAGTTGTTTGAGGCATTTCAGTCATTTCAGTTGTTTGAGGCATTTCAGGCATATCAGTTGTTCGAGGCATTTTAGGTATTTCAGTCGTTCGAGGCATTTCAGGCATATCAGTCGTTTGAGGCATTTCAGACCTTTCAGTCGTTTGAGGCATTTCAGACATTCGAGGAGTTTGAGGCATTTCAGTAACTTCAGTTGCTCGAGGTATCTCAGTCGCTCGAGGCGTTTCAGTCGTTTGAGGAATTTCAGTCGCTTGAGGGGTTTCAGTCGTTTGAGGCATTTCAGGCATTTCAGTCGTTTGAGGCATTTCAGTCACTCGAGGGATTTCAGTTGTTCTATGCATTTCAAGCATTTCAGTCGTTCGAGGTATTTTAGGCATTTCAGTCATTTGAGGGATTTTAGTCATTTCAGTCATTCGAGGCGTTTCAGTCGTTTGAGGAATTTCAGGCATTTCAGTCGTTCGAGGCATTTCAGTCGCTTGAGGGGTTTCAGTTGTTTGAGGCATTTCAGGCATTTCAGTCGTTTGAGGCATTTCAGTCACTTGAGGAATTTCAGGCATTTCAGTCACTCGAGGCATTTCAGTTGTTCTAGGCATTTCAAGCATTTCAGTCGTGTGAGGCATTTCAGGCATTTCAGTCGTCCAAGGTATTTTAGGCATTTCAGTCATTCGAGTGATTTTAGTCATTTCAGTCATTCGAGGCATTTCAGGCATATCTGTCATTTGAGGCATTTCAGACCTTTCAGTCTTTCGAGGCATTTCAGTTATTTCAGTCGTTCGAGGCATTTCAGTCATTTCAGTTGTTTGAGGCATTTCAGGCATATCAGTTGTTCGAGGCATTTCAGACCTTTCAGTCGTTCGTTGCATTTCAGTAATTTCAGTTGTTCGAGGCATTTTAGGCATTTCAGTCATTCGAGGCATTTCAGGCATATCATTAGTTCGAGGCATTTCAGACCTTTCAGTCGTTCGAGGCATTTCCGTCATTTCAGTTGTTTGAGGCATTTCAGGCATATCAGTTGTTCGAGGCATTTCAGACCTTTCAGTCGTTCGTTGCATTTCAGTCATTTCAGTTGTTTGAGGCATTTCAGGCATATCAGTTGTTCGAGGCATTTTAGGTATTTCAGTCGTTCGAGGCATTTCAGGCATATCAGTCGTTCGAGGCATTTCAGACCTTTCAGTCGTTTGAGGCATTTCAGTAACTTCAGTTGCTCGAGGTATTTCAGTCGTTCGAAGCATTTCAGTTGTTTGAGGCATTTCAGTATCTTCAGTTGCTCGAGGTATCTCAGTCGCTCCAGGCGTTTCAGTCGTTTGAGGAATTTCAGTCGCTTGAGGGGTTTCAGTCGTTTGAGGCATTTCAGTCACTCGAGGGATTTCAGTTGTTCTATGCATTTCAAGCATTTCGGTTGTTCGAGGTATTTTAGGCATTTCAGTCATTTGAGGGATTTTAGTCATTTCAGTCATTCGAGGCATTTCAGTCGCTTGAGGCGTTTCAGTCGTTTGAGTAATTTCAGGCATTTCAGTCGTTCGAGGCATTTCAGTCGCTTGAGGCGTTTCAGTCGTTTGAGTAATTTCAGGCATTTCAGTTGTTTGAGGCATTTCAGGCATTTCAGTCGTTTGTGGCATTTCAGTAATTTCAGTCGTTCGAGGCATTTCAGTCATTTCAGTTGTTTGAGGCATTTCAGGCATATCAGTTGTTCGAGGCATTTCAGACCTTGCAGTCGTTCGTTGCATTTCAGTAATTTCAGTTGTTCGAGGCATTTTAGCTATTTCAGTCGTTCGAGGCATTTCAGGCATATCAGTCGTTCGAGGCATTTCAGACCTTTCAGTCGTTTGAGGCATTTCAGACATTTGAGGAGTTTGAGGCATTTCAGTAACTTCAGTTGCTCGAGGTATTTCAGTCGCTCGAGGCGTTTCAGTCGTTTGAGGCATTTCAGTAACTTTAGTTGGTCGAGGTATCTCAGTCACTCGAGGCATTTCAGTCGTTTGAGGAATTTCAGGCATTTCAGTCGTTCGAGGCATTTCAGTCGCTTGAGGGGTTTCAGTTGTTTGAGGCATTTCAGGCATTTCAGTCGTTTGAGGCATTTCAGTCATTTGAGGAATTTCAGGCATTTCAGTCACTCGAGGCATTTCAGTTGTTCTAGGCATTTCAAGCATTTCAGTCGTGCGAGGCATTTCAGGCATTTCAGTCGTCCAAGGTATTTTAGGCATTTCAGTCATTCGAGGCATTTCAGTTGATTGAGGCATTTCAGGCATTAAAGTCATTTCAGTCGTTCGAGGCATTTCAGGCATATCTGTCGTTCGAGGCATTTCAGACCTTTCAGTCGTTTGAGGCATTTCAGTTATTTCAGTCGTTCGAGGCATTTCAGTCATTTCAGTTGTTTGAGGCATTTCAAGCATATCAGTCGTTCGAGGCATTTCAGGCATATCAGTCGTTCGAGGCATTTCAGACCTTTCAGTCGTTTGAGGCATTTCAGACATTTGAGAAGTTTGAGGCATTTCAGTAACTTCAGTTGCTCGAGATATTTCAGTCGCTCGAGGCGTTTCAGTCGTTTGAGGCATTTCAGTAACTTCAGTTGGTCGAGGTATCTCAGTCACTCGAGGCATTTCAGTCGTTTGAGGAATTTCAGGCATTTCAGTCGTTCGAGGCATTTCAGTCGCTTGAGGGGTTTCAGTTGTTTGAGGCATTTCAGGCATTTCAGTCATTTGAGGCATTTCAGTCATTTGAGGAATTTCAGGCATTTCAGTTGTTCTAGGCATTTCAAGCATTTCAGTCGTGCGAGGCATTTCAGGCATTTCAGTTGTCCAAGGTATTTTAGGCATTTCAGTCATTCGAGGCATTTCAGTCGATTGAGGCATTTCAGGCATTGAAGTCATTTCAGTCGTTCGAGGCATTTCAGGCATATCTGTCGTTCGAGGCATTTCAGACCTTTCAGTCGTTTGAGGCATTTCAGTTATTTCAGTCGTTCGAGGCATTTCAGTCATTTCAGTTGTTTGAGGCATTTCAAGTATATCAGTCGTTCGAGGCATTTCAGGAATATCAGTCGTTCGAGGCATTTCAGACCTTTCAGTCGTTCGAGGCATTTCAGTTATTTCAGTCGTTCGAGGCATTTCAGTTATTTCAGTCGTTCGAGGCATTTCAGATATTTCAGTCATTCGAGGCATTTCAGTCATTTCAGTTGTTTGAGGCATTTCAGGCATATCAGTCGTTCGAGGCATTTCAGGCATATCAGTCGTTCGAGGCATTTCAGACCTTTCAGTCGTTTGAGGCATTTCAGTCATTTCAGTTGTTTGAGGCATTTCAGGCATATCAGTCGTTCGAGGCATTTCAGACCTTTCAGTCGTTTGAGGCATTTCAGTCATTTCAGTTGTTTGAGGCATTTCAGGCATATCAGTCGTTCGAGGCATTTCAGACCTTTCAGTCGTTTGAGGCATTTCAGGCATATCAGTTGTTCGAGGCATTTCAGACCTTTCAGTCGTTCGTGGCATTTCAGTAATTTCAGTTGTTCGAGGCATTTTAGCTATTTCAGTCGTTCGAGGCATTTCAGGCATATCAGTCGTTTGAGGCATTTCAGACATTTGAGGAGTTTGAGGCATTTCAGTAACTTCAGTTGCTCGAGGTATTTCAGTTGTTTGAGGCATTTCAGTCGCTTGAGGGGTTTCAGTCGTTTGAGGCATTTCAGGCATTTCAGTCGTTTGAGGCATTTCAGTCACTCGAGGGATTTCAGTTGTTCTATGCATTTCAAGCATTTCGGTCGTTCGAGGTATTTTAGGCATTTCAGTCATTCGAGGGATTTTAGTCATTTCAGTCATTCGAGGCATTTCAGTTGCTCGAGGCGTTTCAGTTGTTTGAGGAATTTCAGGCATTTCAGTCGTTCGAGGCATTTCAGTCGCTTGAGGGGTTTCAGTTGTTTGAGGCATTTCAGGCATTTCAGTCGTTTGAGGAATTTCCGTCACTCGGGCATTTTCAGTTGTTCTAGGCATTTCAAGCATTTCAGTCGTGTGAGGCATTTCAGTCGTCCAAGGTATTTTAGGCATTTCAGTCGATCGAGGCATTTCAGGCATTGAAGTCATTTCAGTCGTTCGAAGCATTTCAGGCATATCTGTCGTTCGAAGGCATTTCAGACCTTTCAGTCGTTCGAGGCATTTCAGTTATTTCAGTCGTTCGAGGCATTTCAGTCATTTCAGTTGTTTGAGGCATTTCAGGCATATCAGTCGTTCGAGGCATTTCAGACCTTTCAGTCGTTCGTGGCATTTCAGTTGTTCGAGGCATTTTAGGCATTTCAGTCGTTCGAGGCATCTTAGGCATATCAGTCGTTCGAGTCATTTCAGACCTTTCAGTTGTTTGAGGCATTTCAGACATTTGAGGAGTTTGAGGCATTTCAGGCATTTCGGTAGTTTGAGTCATTTTAGACCTTTCAGTCGTTCGAGTCATTTCAGGCATTTCTGGCCTTTGAGGCATTGCTGTAGTTCGAGGCTTTGGAGGCACCAGAGGCCTCTGAGGCTTTTGATGCACTGGGATCACCGGAAGTGTAGGAGGCCTCGAAAGCTCTGGAGGCCTTGGAGGGCTCGGAGGCCTTGGAGGTCTCGGAGGCTCCGGAGGCCTTGGAGGTCTCGGAGGCCTCGGAGGCTCCGGAAACCACACAGGCCACCCATCTGACAGCCCGTCCAGCCTCTGCATGAGAGAATTGACCCATCTTTCCATGGGATCAGCACAGAACTCCTGGTCATTTTCCAATGTGAATCTGCAGGACAATTGCATTAAACATCATTAATTGTGATGTCTGAAAGAATCATAAAAGTTTCTAATATTTACTACGGTTCAAAGCATTTTATTGCACCACTGTCTCAATTGCTCTCCAGTGACGTGAATACATTTATCTAGTAATTATTTCACAGTCAGACACTCTGGGCCCAAACATCTTATGAACACATTTCCCAAATGGAAAATATATATGAATATGAGAATTATTTAAATGAGTAAAAAAAAAAGAAATTCTAATTTCACCTAAAAATTTTAATTCCAAATGATATCATCAGCGTAACAGTCTGAATAAAAAGTTGAATTAATCTTAAAACGTTCTGTGGTTCTATACATCTGAATAGAAAAGGTGGATGTTTGTGTGTCCAATGGATAGAAAATAATAAAACTCATCATGAGAAACTTAATTTCTTTACATTACTTGCAATTTCTGTATAACAGTCAGATTTGATTCATACATGCACTGTATTGACAAGTTTCATACCACTTTGATAGTGCTACATATACAGACGGGTATTTCTTACACAATAGCAGCGATCCTGCAGCGTCTGCTCGGATTTTGTCTTCTGTAGCTGGTCACTCTATTCCTTGTGGACAGTTTAACACTCGTGGCATACTGCAGACAACAGCCACCATCTAAGAGACACACAACAAAGACATTAAATGTGTTATCATGCATTGACCCAAACTCACATGCAATACAACTACTTTCATAGTTCACTAGAGGCAGATGATTTTGTGACTGTATCACCTCACATCATAAAACCGTAAATATCTGCAAATGATGTTGTGCAATGAAAAGATGGAAAACCAACAGATATAAGGACTGTAAGCAGAGCCTCCCAGATGATTTTCACAGAAGTGAAAGTGAATTCAGTGACTATTTAAAGTACACACGTTTGAAAGATGAGATTTACACTGCAAAGAAAACAAAATGTTCAATAACTAGTGACTGAGTTTTAAAACATCATTAGAGGAACATGGACACACTGTCCAGTTTTGTTGTTTTGTTTTTTTGTTTTATTATTTATTTTATTTATTTTTATATATTATTTTCCATAAGTGCTCTTCAACAGAGAATGAAGTATCTGTAATTTAATCTTTTAAATGAATTTAAAATGATTTAGTTTAAAAAAAGGCCAGAACTACTTTTAATTTTACTTTTATATGTTCAGTGTCTTATCCGCATTTTTTTAAACTTCCTGTTGCCTGTCCCTGGTTCCATGTTTGTAGTCCCTTATAGTCTGATTGTTACCAGGTGTGTCTTGTTAGCTTATTAGCTCCCTATGTATATAATGCCTTTGTGTTTCCTGTGTTTCCAATGTTCTTTGTCAGTCGACGTTTGCTGTAGGTTTGTTCATGCATATGCATGCATTCCCGTTCTCCATGTTCCTTTGTTTCTGGTTTATGTTTGTTTATATATTGTTTATTTTGTTTGTAATATTACATAACTTATTATATTCAATCCATTTTGTTCATTACTGTTCAGATGTATATGTCTGACGATTCAAAGAAAGCTTTTCTCCATTAGAAAAATATCTTTCATGCACCATCTTAATTTTGAATTAGTACATTTCATTCTTAAACACTCTTTCTAAATCATTCAAATATTTTTGGCAAGAAATTCATAATCTGCACTATTTTGCAGCTTCTTACCCATAAACGACCCTGGAAACAATTTGTTCACCCTCCTCACGAGATTGTGGACCCAACGTTCTGTAGGATCAGCACAAAACTCGGAATTATCCAATTTGAAGCTGCGGAGAGAGAATTGCATTAAACATCATGAACTGTGATATTTGAAAGAATCACACATAAAAGCCATATAGAAAGCTTTTGCAATTCTTACTGACCCCAAACTTTTAAAGAGTAGTGTAGAATTTTACAAAAGCCTTCTATTTCAGATAAATACTGTTCTTTTGAACTTTATTCATCAAAGAATCATGAAAAATCAGAAAAGAGCAGCAAATACGAATGATTTCTGAAGGATCATGTGACACTGAAGACTGGAGTAATGATGCTGAAAATTCAGCTTTGATCACAGGAATAAATTATAGTTTACAAAATATTCACATAGAAAACAGTTATTTTAAATTATAATAAAATTTCACAAAATTACTGTTTTTACTGTATTTTGGATCAAATAAATGCAGCATTGGTGAGCAGACGAAACTTCTTCATTAAAAAATCTGACCAATCCCAAACTTTTGAACAGTATGTATATGGTGTTTCTTACATGACAGCAGGGAACGTGCAGTGTTTGCCCATCTCTTGTATTCTGTAGCTGGTCACTCTTTTCTTTTCAAAAAGTCTTATTTTAGAGACATAGCGCTGACAGCAGCCCTTAACTGAGAGACACACGACAAAGATATTACACATGCTGATAAACATTGACCCAAAACTAGTGTTACTTTAGTATCACTGAGATACTATTATATATTTTTTATTAATATTCTGTATTAATTTTTATTTTTTAATAGTTCCTTTTAGTAATTTTGTTGTGTTTCTGTTATTATTTAAAATATAGTTTTTATTCATTTTTATTTGAGTTTTAGTTGTTTAGTACATCAAGTTAGGAAATGTTGCCTTGGTATAATAAAAAATGTTTTAATTTTTTATTTTATTTCATTTAAACTTTATTTTACTTCAAGTAACAACATTTTTTTTTTAATGTAGTTTTAGTTAACTATACCCAACCCAAAACTGTATGCAGTTGTACTTTATACTTCACTATGTTCCAGTATGTTTTTTATACTTCAGCATTGCCATTTCTAAAATCATTTTCTGCATAAGGCAACTCAAATATCTACTTCATATGAGGTGTTTTACCTTGAGCCAGTGTGAAGTTGATGAAGCCCAGCAGAACGATGATGAAGATGCTAAACCGCATGATATTCCAGTATCTTTACTTTACAATTATTTTACTCAAAATCATGAACCGCTTCACTAGATACGCTTACAATAATGAGGAAAATGATGACGAATAATGGGCAAATCACGCCCACATCTCAAATTTCAGTCAACAACAGCTGGACAGAGCCAAGTCATCCTTCTACAGTTGTTCCTTTCCCGAAACTGTTGCACAAAGATGCAAGTCAAAATATGAGGAAAAAATATGAATCACTACTTTCGTTTCCTGATCATATAGCGGAAGTTGTGAATAAGATGTTTTGACAGAAAAGGCTTCTTGCATATTTTGTTTCTAAATAACAGCTGAAATTAAACATATATTTTTAATCGATACATTTCAGGACCACACAAAGTATGCAACTTCCACGCAGGATGTGGGAAACCCTGAATCCCACTCTCTACAGGCCATCCTTCAACAGGTAGTCCTTTGGATGCATGAAAAATTGTTATATTTATTGCCTGTATCTACTGGATAATGTTATAATTGGAACACAATACTTGACTACAATTGAACTATAATTTTTATCATGTAATTTGCAAACAGTAACAAACTGGTATATGAGAAAATAAATGAAGTGTAAAGAATTTAACTGATCTGACCTAATTTTATCTGATATGGAACTTAAACGCAATGAGCTTCTGACCCATTTTCAAAACAATAAAACTCATCGTTTCCTCAGTAAAATTACATTCTTGGACATTGTGTTCAAGGTCAAGACACTTCAGGGTGTTTAATAGGAAACAAACAAAACGTCTCGGGTTACGTCTGTAACCCTGGTTCCCTGAATAGGGAACAAGACGCTGCGTCGAGCGCTTTGGGAATGCCTCTGCGTGATTGCGTCGTGAAGCACTTGTGAAATTGAACCAATAGGGTGACGGGACGTCAGAGCGGGTGACGTCACGGACCAGGAAACTATAAAGCACTCCTGAGAACAAAGAACGCCAGCTTCTGATTGGCTGAAGCAAGATGTTTACAGGCGTGCAGGGAGTATGGCTAGGCGACGCAGCGTCTCGTTCACTATTCAGGGAACCAGGGTTACAGACGTAACCCGAGACGTCCCCTTTCATGGGAACATCGACGCTGCTTCGAGCGCTTTGGGAACCCTATCCCAACTACGCCATAATTCCAAGTGTCTGTCTGTTATCCTTAAGACGAGAGCACCGAGGACCCCGGAGTGGAGCCCAAGTCAAGGTTGTAAAACCTAATAAAGGTATGCTGAGGGGGGACCCCCGAGATCAAAGCCTTTGAGGCAGCCATACCCCTGTAGAGTGAGCCCGGACAGCCAAAAGTGAAGGTTGGATCTGACATGTGAAGGCAGAGAAAGGGCTGGGCCCGTCTCTAACCCCTCCGTCAGATCCATCTGTGAACCCCACAAACGAAGCCGCCGCTCTGCCTCGGCAGAAGCAGGACCCGATCCGCGGGGAACACTGGCCCTCCTCAAAGAGCGCCCAAGCGAGAGCGGAGTGTACGGAGCGTTAACTTCTCACAATGCACACAGACAGCTTCCTCAAGAGCTGCCTGGGCATGCAAACAACACACATCTCATGTGTATCCCCACCCGTGATAAAACGAGGTCAGGGATGAACACACTTGACAAACTGCTGTTTGCTCGATATTTTGTGTCTTTAAATATATATATATATTGGAATATATGCTTGTGGTGTGAAAATACTCTTGTCCTCAGGCGAAGAGATATATTGAACTGTATATGTAGCTGACAGACAACACCAAATAAGACACACAATAACACAGAGCGCTTGCTGAAGACACAGAAGCTGGCGTTCTTTGTTCTCAGGAGTGCTTTATAGTTTCCTGGTCCGTGACGTCACCCGCCCTGACGTCCCGTCACCCTATTGGTTCGATTTCACAAGTGCTTCACGACGCAATCATGCAGAGGCGTTCCCAAAGCGCTTGACGTAGCATCGATGTTCCCATGAAAGGGAACTAAACATGCTCAAATGTGGGTGTATTTCAGCTAAGAGTCCTTTAAACCATAAAATGAATATATATAGGCCTCTATGAGCTCTCTCCAGCTATTATAGACCTCATTGGAATTCATAGAGAGAGTGCAATGCAATAACCTAAACCTAAATTAACCTAAATTAACGCTCTCTCTATGTATCATGCTAGACAGTGTGTTAAATAATTTTTGTAATATTTTTTTTCCTGTTTTTATGTGTTTGCATATGATGATCTGAAGTTCCATTTCATGGAAAAGGAGTCGTACGTCCTGCAGCATTTAATTTGCCTGATTAACCAACATTTAATCTTACTAAGATTTAATAAAATTGCACATTTTATAAATACACTTTATATTTAATGCATTTAATAGATTACACTTTTATTAAAGCATTTGCAATATATCAAATAGTCTTTTCTTTCCTATTGTGGCGTATATTCAAGTGAAACGGCTTCTGGAACAAGAACAAATGTCGGGTGGGGCTTGATTTTGTCCATTGGGGACAGATAAATCATTTATAATAAATACTGCAATATTCCAAAAAAGAAAATAAGAATTGTCAATTTTGATTTCATGGTGACTTTAACCTGACCCACATATTCGGACTCTGTTTGCTTTTCTAATAGTTGTCTTATTATCTCTGAAAGGAGAAGCTTAAAGTAGATTTCAATTAGTATTTTTTGCATTAAAGGTTCTATAGTTGCTCCTGATCATCTGGAGGTTATTTACAGGATAAATTAACATGCTGTCATATATGTATATGTTATCCAGCAAAGAAAAAACAAAACAAAAGTTGTTTCAAATATTTTTAAGAATAAATAATTAGAAATTCTTAAAAATAAATGAGATCAATAAAAATTAAAATCAATGAAAAAATCAGTAAATAGGTAACAAGTTTTCACGCTAAGTTTTTTGTAACAAAGTTACAAATCATTATTTACTAACTCAAAAAAATCACTTCTTTGTCATTATTTGCTTTGCATGCAACTTTAGTGTAAAATTTTTTTAACATCACACTGTTTACACACTTTGGGGCAGAAAGCAGTAAATCAAAGTGGGTAAAATGAAAGTTTATTGTACGATAACGATACCACCCTCATGGCGACGCTGTCCGCATAAGCTCTTTGGGACAATGATGGTTCCATTTCCTTCTCCACATTACAAATGTCACTTCTATTTATATTATTAGTATTATTACATAGCCACCAAAAACCCTCTGTTTCTGTTGGCTTAAGACTGAAGACAGCATGAGGATAGGTGTCTGACTCACAAGCAAATGACTCTTAGGAGGCGGTTCTTCTTTGTGATTCAGATCAAGTCTGATTCATGAGCAAATGACTGCAGTTGTTTTGTGTTCTTAAGGTATGTCATGTTATTGTTTTGTAGCACAATAAGAATATATCACACCATCAAGATCGATAGACAGATATGTATAGAGAGAGAAGCAGACAGAAAGGTATAAAACTGATGCAGATGTTACAAAGTTCAAGGATCAACATTTCGTGCCAGGAACATGCACGATAGTAACCCAAGCCACCACCCAATTAAACAAAAACATGCAGTAATTAAGATTGTTTAAGCAGCCCCAAATGCATTAAAATGTGCATTAATTCATAAATAATGAAAGCAGCATTTCCCAAAAGCATCCTAGGCCTAAGTTGATATTAAGATATTTTTGATAAAATCCATTGGCTCAGTGAGGCCTCTGTTTCCAGCAAGTTAATTCACACTTTCAGTGCCCAGAAAGGAACTAAAACATATTTAAAACAGTTCATGTGACTACAGTGGTTCAACTTTAATATTATAAAGCGATGAGAATACTTTTTGTGCGCCAAAAACAAACAAAATAACGACTTTTCAACAATATCTAGTGATGGGCGATTTCAAAACACTGCTTTGAATCTTTTGTTTCAAATCATCGGTTCGGATCGCGTGTCAAACTACCAAACTGCTGAAATCACGTGACTTTGGCGCTCCGAACCGTTGATTCGAAACAAAAGATTCGAAGCAGTATTTTGAAATCGCCCATTTTTGGGTGAACTAACCCTTTAAAAATATTCAACTTTTTTGAGTTCTGACAACTTATTAGGGTTTACAGTGAAAGTAAATAACTCATTTGATTTGCAAGAACTCAAAATAAAAAACTAACTAAATATTTTATGTTAATTGCTATCAAAATGTATGAGTTAGCTAACTCAGTACTTCAAGTTAGGAGCAATTAACATGCATGAGTACTGCTAACTCAAAACTTAGTTCTGCTTACTTAAAATTGGGATAATCAAAGTTAAAAAAATTGATGTAACTGATTACTTCTAATTTTTTTGTGTTAGCTCAACTTATTCGGGTAAATTAATTTGTAAAGCAAAATGTTCAAGTATTGTAAAGTTATGTTTACCACAGACAAAACCTCATCATAACAATCCAGTGGTGAATTACTCTTCCAGGTTTTGACGTGTGAAAGACCAGGTGATAACTTTGAACAAACGTTCTATTATTGTTGGTGGAAGAATGTTTGTTCAGAACTTTGATAGGACCTTGGCAGAATGTTAGCCAAAGTTCTGAGAACGTTCCCTGTTAGCTGTGGTACTCATTAAAAAAATAAATAAATAAACAAACCCAAGCATAAAGACATAAAGTATTTAACTGCCATTTATTGCTGTTTTAATGTAAAAAAAATCAAAAATCAATTTTATGTCTATATTTGTAAAGATTTGCATACTTTTTTGTTTAGACTTTTGAGCCACAAAACTGTTTTGATGATTAGAGGAGCAATAGTCAGGAACAGGAACCTTTTAAGGCCTGACAAGGCTGGGTTTGATTGGCTTGACAGGTTTTGGCCTGATAGGTTGAGGCTTGACAGGTTTTGGCCTGATAGGTTTAGGCTTGACAGGTTTTGGCCTGATAGTTGGAGGCCTGACAGGTTTTGGCCTGATAGGTCCTACCCTGATAGCCCTGGTAGGTCCTATATGTTGAGGCATTAAATGTCTGACAGGTTTAGGATGTTGTTCCTCCTCAAGCGGCTGCTCAGATCGCCTAAACCTGGATGCACTGCGCACATCCCTCCTCACAGACGACCCTTCTGACAGTCCACCGTCCACCCTCTTCATGAGATCTTGGACCCATTGTAGTCTGGGGTCACTGCAAAACTCTCCAAGATCCCATTTGAAGCTGCGGAGAGACAATTGCATTAAACATCATGAATTGTGATGTCTGAGTATATGTGTCTTGTATTCATTGTGCTTCAAGGCATTTTATTGCATCACTGTGTGTCTCAATTGCTCTCTTCATTTATCTAGTAATAATTTCACAGACAGATTTTATGAACACACTTCCCATATGTAAAAGATACATGAAAACTGAACCAGATTCTTATATTTTCTACCTAAAATGTATATATGGTAATAAATGAACATACAACATTCAAAGCAGATATTCTTTTCCTATTTATCCAGTGAAATATATAATACTTAAATGTAATATTTTTATAAGAATCCACATAAAAATGTTGCATGAATGTGTCCTATAAACATACACAGGATAAATAATAATGAAGCCCATTTTGTAAGCACAATGTGCTTTAAATGAAAGACATTTTGACAACAGTTAGATGTGATTCATAGTGCCTTCATATAAAAAAATACAGTAAACGACTGTCAGATAGACAGGTGTTTCTTACACAACAGCATGGTAACAGTGTGGTTTAGCAAACTCCTGTATTCTGTAGCTGGTCACTCTTTCCTGTATGGACATTCTAACTCTATAGACGAACAGCTCACAGCAGTCTTCATCTAAGAGACACACAAAACAGACATTAGACTTACTGACCCAAATCCATATGCAACTAAACTATTTATAGTCCATTATAGATGGGTGATATAGTGAAAAAACATACATTTCCAATTATTTGAAAAGGTAAAATATATGGAAGCTTGTTTCCGCCACTAAATAAAAAAAATAAAAAAGGTAATTGCAACTTTTTATCTCACACTTCTGACTTTTTTTTTCACAGAATTGCTGATTTAAACTCGTAATTGCAAGTTATAAAGTCAGAATTGCAAGAAAAAATTCAGAATTGTGTGATATAAACTCACAATTCTGACTTTTTCTCGCAATTGTGAGTTTATATCATGCAATTCCGAGAAAAAAAGTCAAAATTGCGAGATAAAAAGTCGCAATTACCTTTTTTATTTTTTATTTCATGGTGGAAACAAGTTTCCATACACATCCTTGAGAGAAATTTCATTTTGGAATTTATTTAGAAAAGGTATTTAAAGGTGGTTGTTGTTCTGAATCTCAACATGAAAACTAGAGATGATGCTGTATGACGCAAAGCTTCTGACAATGTGTTTCAGCATGTTTTAAAGCTTCAACGGTGCAACTTCAAAAAGTATTTTCAGTGTAAAAGAACCTGACTATTTGAAACCCCATCATCATCATCACATGTGGTGTTTTACCTTGAGCCGATGTGAGACAGATGAAGCCCAGCAGGACGATGAAGAAGATGAACCGCATGATATTCCAGTGTCCCTACTATGAGACAGACAATCATTATACATTTACAAACACATGTAGAGCTTCTATAAACCGTATAATATTAGACTTCTCACCTTGTTTGTAATGAAAAGCGTAACGTCGTTTCTTCCCTGTTTTCTGTGCACGTTTCCCAGCTGCATTTATTTATAACAGACCCAACCCTGATACCTGAGCCAGGTAAAGCCACATCTCTCAAGGAAATGATGGGAAATTATAAGATAAGCTTTCACGTGTTGTTGTTTATGTTGTTAATGATTGGTCAGTCTGTAGATATAGTATTTATTGCTTTGGAAAATTATCTGATTAATCTAGAAGAGCTTTATTAGACATTGATCTATACAAAAACCACAATAATGTTAGTCAATAACTTTGGCTAACATTCTGCCAAGGTTCTCTTAAAGTTGTAGAGCATTTGTTCAAAGTTATCTGGCATTTAAAAGTACAGTATGTACACTATGTAAAAAAAAAAAAACTGCATGCATTTTGCAGAAGAACATTGTTTTGGTTGTGCTTCGGTCTCTGCGTGACTGTGTGGATGAATATGGATCCTGCTGCTCGTAAAACATTACTTGCCTTATGAAAAGGATCTCAAGCTGACTAGCTGAAGACGTTACTGTAGTTTTACCCTTTAACCCTTATGCTGTGTTGAAAACCCTGTAACACCTGTGACGTTACTGGTCAAAAATGACCGACCTTTTAAAAAACGCTTGAAAATCACTCTTTATTCCATATTATCACCAAATATTGGACTCAATATCTTTTTATCAATTTGTTTTCTTTCACTTAGGACAGGTTTTGTATTTCCTTTTGGAACTGATTGATCATTGGCCTCATTAATCTGAACTTATGCACCTCAGTTTTTGAGTAAAAAAAGCATTATTTGTGGATAATTTTGTCAATATTCAACAAAATATGGAAAAAAATGTGCACAGTTTATCACACCAGTGTGCTTTAATGTTTAACCAGAAAGTTTGTTTTGAAATGCTTTTATTTTGTACAAAATGGCACAAAGTCACACTTGTGTTCCCGGTCAAAAATGAGCAGCATACAAAAATAATATCAAAAATGAACAAAAAGAAGAAAAGCATAATATCAAAAATAAACATATCTAAATAAACTCTCATAAAGTCTGAGGGATGAAATTATAGAGTTGAATTCAAGAAGAAAAGTTTGTTAGACACAAAGGAGAATATGACAGTTTGAATTTTTGTTTGTGAATGAAACAATTCGCATACAATATAAAGAAGTTGGCGACATATTCAAGAGATAAATGATCAAGGTTTTCATAATAAAATATCTCCAGTAGGGCTGAAAATGAAAGAAAAAATCAGCTTAAAATGTATGTAATATCAAAGAATAAACGAGTTTTGCACAGCAGCATCTTCCAGCTGATTTATGACTGATGAGCAGCAGAGGGCGACAGAGACTGTTTGATGTCAATGCTGTGAAGTAGAACTGATGTGTGGAGCATCTGTAATCATTTCCTTATTTATGTGGACAGAACAGTTTTAATATAAATATGAATTATCATTGTCAAAATAATAAACATAGTAATGGTCTGATCTGATCCATGAAAATACATTTTTAAAAGGTTTTAAACATTTAATGAGTCAAATGTGCTTCTATCAAAAATACTCTAAGAACGTTTTGCTAACGTTTTCATTAAGTTATGGAATCGTTATTACTGAATGTAAACAAGGGTATATTCTCAGAGCATCTGTATGTTTTGTAAACATTCACACATTGTTCATACAGATCTGCAGTGTGTTAGTTGAGAATAACCGTCCATGAGTGTGAACACATCCAACATGCTTGTACTTACAGGCAGAAAGACATGATACATGGCATAAAATATTCATTATTAGATGAGAAAAGTGGGCATTTAAAAACAGTATGTTAGACTTAAGGTTATCTCTAAGCTAGTGTGTTCAAAACAATGGCAAAATTCACATTTGGGAGATTTATGGGTCCTTCTATGGAAATGTCAATTTTTCTGTCCCTAGCCTTTACAGAAATATTACACTTGAAAAACACTTTAGGGTTTATATTTTAAAATGAATGATTGATTAAAAGAAGAGACTGACCAGATTTTACAGTAAACTTGTTAAGTATTTATTTGCATCTCTTTGAGATATAAAAAATATATTTTTCATATATGCTGCATTTTTAATTGATGCATCTGAATTTAAACCCAAATCTTTTTTATCTGTATGTTGTTAGTTAGTTAACATCAAATTATTGATATAAAAGATGATGAATAAAATCAATAAAATAACAATTTTTTACATTTTGTAGTTTTATTTGGTATGTTCCTCATTTGTAAGTCACTTTTGATAAAAGAAAAAAATACATTTGAAGAAAAATGGTGAGAAAAAATACATTACAGACATTTAGCAAATGTAACACATTCAACACACAGATCTTTAGTTGCTGACTCAGAGGAAAGCAAAAGCAGAATCAGCAGTTTATAATCATCAGCTCTTTCTGGTTGATGTGAAGAAATCTCTAGTTCTGTGTCAGACAGAAACGTACTAAAAACATATTTAAATCAGTTCATGTGAGTACAGTGGTTCAATATTAATGTTATAAAGCGACGAGAATATTTTTGGTGCGCCAAAAACAAAACAAAATAATGACTTATATAGTGATGGCCGATTTCAAAACACTGCTTCAGGAAGCTTCGGAGTGTTATGAATCTTTTGTGTCGAATCATGATTCGGATCGCGTGTCAAACCGCCAAACTGCTGAAATCACGTGACTTTGGCGCTCCGAACCGCTGATTCGACACGCTGATTGAATAAATGACATTATTTTCATTTTTGGGTGAACTAACCCTTTAAATAAAAAAAATAAATAAATAAAAAAACTCAGAGTTTAGTCTCTGGAGAGGATCAGTGAATCAACCAAACAACCAAATTCATCTGATCAGAATTTTTCTTGCAATTTTTGCTGTAACAAGTGAGTTTTGGAAACACAGTTAAAGTTAAAGCTTGAGCCCCTGCCCCTTTGATCGTGAAAGTGAAAGTGCCCTTTGCAGTCGCATCGCGGTGCCCCCCGGAACGCAATTTCTACCATGGGAGAACAATCGATCCACATCGTGACCGTCTCTGAATGTACTGGGAACGTTACTAGACAACGTCCTTAACACCAGTGGGGACGTTCTGAGAATGTTCTGGGAACGTAAAATTTCTAGTGGGGTAACCTGTCACCTAGTAACGCTCCCAGAACGTTCAGAGACGGTCACGATGTGGAGTTCTTTTAAGGGTTGGGGGACATTATCTGGTGGACCTTCAGGGAACATTCAGGACGTTCTGGGAATGTTTAGGGGACTATTATGCTGCGTTCCAGGCAGGTTTTTGAGCCCGTAAGTCACGACTTCAAATCACGACTTTGTAGTGTTCCAGGCAAGTCAAGCCAAATACTGCCTGAGTATAAACAAACCAACATGGCGGACCGTACGGGGCTTATGCTCATTAACATTATTTCTATTACCAAAGGTGCTTATCCTTGCTTATTTGAGGGAAACGGAGGAGGAAAACGGCGCATAAGGCAAGAGAAGCTGTTATACCTTGTATTTTATGTTATTTTACCGTGCACTTGCATAAACACCGCATCCGTAGGGGCTGCCATTGTTGTTTCGCGGGCTATGTGACGTCAGAACCCGTAACTGGGAGTACATCGATCTGGTATGAGTTCACGGGTGGGAAGTCACGGGTTTAACTGCTGTTCCAGTGCACTTTCACGGGTAGAAGGTTGGAAAAACACGGGTTACGGGTTGCCTGGAACGACACATTACTATAGGACGTTCTGGTAACTTCCCAAATGTCCTCTTTGTAACGTTCTCGCACGACCATAAAATAACCAAAATAGAACATCCCCCTAAACTCATATCGGAACGTTATTAAATGACTAACAGAGGACCATGTGGGAACGTTCTGTTAACGTCTCAAATGTGCTCTTTGTAACGTTCTTTTTTGACCATAAAATAACCAAAATGGAACGTCCCCCTAAAGTCATATAAGGAACCTTAAACTGCAGCACTTTCATTACCAAAAGAGGACGTTTTAGGAACGTCCCGAATGTTCTGTAAAGGTTCAGAATTTTCTTCACCTTTAGAGAACTTTTAGGGAACGTTGCACAAGGTCCTGAGAACGTCGCCTTCCTATGTGGGATGAACAGCTGAGCATAAAATGTAATTTTAAAATCATAAACAGGATACATTAGAAACAAACACAGAACCACATTTAATACTCACCTAAAATGAGCCAAAACACGACCGAAATGTAGAATAATTTTGCATTTGCATATGCGGCAATTGCGTTTCTTCTTGCTTGTGTTTCCTGTGTGAGATTTTCACTGCAGTACAGCAGAACAACTGCTAAACTTCTGCTTTCTGTCCTCATATTATCATAGACGGAAGAGAAGATGCTCTTAGATGTCTTGCTCCACCTGACTAAGGCGTGTACAGACTCATAAAATAAAGTGCAATCAATATTTCTTCCATTGTTTGATGGGTGTTCAGTATCAGTTATCAAAAATATAAAAGTTTCAATTTGTGAACATTAATTAAAGCTTCAGATTTCTGCATATACTAATACACAAGTTGTATAAATTAACATTAATGTATCATGAACAAAAATGAACTGCAAACAAATGTATATTAAAACAAACCTACATAAGTAAAAAAAAATAAGTTTAAAAAAATTCATTGTTAGTTTACAGTTTTTTTCAACTGCTTACACACAAAATCCTTACTTGTCACACAATTTCTGAAACCTGACAATCAAACAGCAGAACCACACACCAAATCTGCAAAACCATACACTAATTCTTGGCATTCGACTCAGTTTTCAATTTCATTAAACACTTTTTGCAAAACACAACACACAGTTCTCTATGTAACACACAAAAACCTAACAGGAAGTATCTTGATTTCCTTTTTCAAACACAATCACTGTTTCTGTCCAACTACACACTGATGTATTTCTTTTCTTTCATGCTGTAATACTGTATTCACAACCACAAATGCTCACAGTAAAAACTAAATCATCTCTCTGCCAACTACTTTCAGTCTTGTACAGAAATGTAGGAGCTCATGAAAGACGAGCTTTAGGTTTTGAATAACTGTGTGTATATGATATATCCAAAGGCAGAATATTATGACAAAGGCGTTTGCAACGTAAGACAAATGTTTGCTTTTGAGATGTGTTTGTGATATTTTGAATGCAGTGCTTCATTTTGCAAGAGATGTGAGGAATTTTGCATTTTGTGTGTGCAATTCTTGGATTTGTGTGTAAAGTTTTGAAAAAAAGAGGCAAAGTTTTGAAAATGTGTGTAAGCAGTTGAAAAAAAACTATAATGCATTAACTAATTGTAATGAACAGAACAATACTGTAAAGTACTACCAACTAATTTTTTTTTCTTTTATGCATGTCTGTCACAGGTAGTAATGCATCTTCAGCTTTTTGCTTTTCTCATTCCGGCGTAATAATCAAGGAACTTTGCTGCCGTACCATGGCTGCAGCAGATGCAGTGATATTACGCAGCGCCTGTGACCCCAGGGAGCGTGCCTTGCAACCATGGAGACATTTGTGAGAGACGCTGCGTAATATCATTGCGCCTGCTGCACCCATGGTACGGCAGCAAAGTACCTGTTTGTTTGGCTAACCATCATACTCCTCATGGCCCCGTGGCCTGTTGCATGAAGCTAGTTGAACAAACTCTGAGTTTCAGAGTAGGTTTGGAGTTGACAAATCCAGATAAATCCAACCTGGTTTAGATCAGGATCAACTGTTGCACAACGCTTGGTATAAACCTTCTCTGTCAACTCAGGTTTAATCCAGAGTTTGCAAAGCGCGTGCACATGAAAGTCTGACACGTGCGGCAAACAGCCATTCACACGGAACAAGGAGAACGTCAGTTTGATTCACTTCTCGCGAGAGAGCTGCGCAATTCATGTCTCTTCCGAAGATTAAGAGATCGTTATGAAAAATATGAAATTAAACACATTTACAAAGCAGGAATATATATAAAATATATACAAAATATATGACTATATCAATGCATGTCAATCAAACAAATAGACCAAATAATTAATATAGTTTCACAAAGAGCTCAAAAGAATACATGTAAGCTTAATCTGTTTAAAAGCTTTATATATTATGCATGTATTATATTTATTTTAATTTTAAAAGCAAAGTTTAATATTGTCAATTAATATAATAGGCCTAATTATACGAATGTGTCATGAATTATTCATAATTTTAATTTGTTTAATATAAATATAATGAATAATTAACAGCAAATTTGTCTCTAAAATCTTTTCACTATAAACTGATTTAATTTGGAGCGAGAGATACAGGGGGAGTGGCTTTATTGCACCAGATACATGTCACTTTACTCAAAGCTGATTGGTCGAGTTTGGGTTTGCGATCTCTAACTCAGAATAAAACCTGCTGAAATACTACTCATACAGGTCAGTTTATCTGACGAATTAAAATTGTGAGGTAACGCAGCACTGTTTCACTTGGTCTCACGTTACACCATCATACTAAAGTGCATTTAAGTGTGTTGAAAGTTGTAATGTTATTCTATGAATTAGTTTGTTGGCTGTATGAGACTTAACAGTAAGCTAGATCAACATTAGAATATCATACTGATGATATTCTAACATTTCATCGTGTTGAGCAATATAACATTGATTAGTCTTATGTAGCCTGCTGCCTACATTTGCTTACCTTGTCTAATAACGTGCAAGAGCGGCATCTCTGTCAAGTCAAAGTTGTTGCAAAGCTCTCACCGTCTCGGAAACGCCACTCCGATATTAATCCTCGTTTTATTTCTCCTTTTGTCCCAAAGTTCGCTTGACATGGTCCATAATGTTTGAACGAAACAACAACAGCGTGCCGCTAGATGTTACGCAGCTGTCCGCGTCTGTTGCCATGGTTACTATGCAGCACAAGATAAAAATCTTACAAACTGTGCCTTTAAAGAGTAGCATATTCGTATTGGGCGTGCATTATTGTGGCGGTGAGTTTTGCACAGCAGCATCACTTATTCTGATGAGCGGCAGAGGGCGACAGAGACTGTTTGATGTCAAGAACTAATAATGTGCAGTGCATTTAATCATTTTCTATTTGGAAGAAACATTTTTAATTATAAATATGAATCAACATTGTTAAAATATTAAAGACTGGTCTGATGTCTGATCTGATCCATAAAAAAGTTAATTTTTAAAAGGTTTTTAACATTTCATGAGTCAAATGTGTTCCCAGCTAGCAAAAATTATACAGTTCCCTCCACAAATATTGCCACCCTTAGTAAATATGAGCAAAGGCGGCTGTGAAAATAAATCTACATTGTTTATCATTTTGATCTTTCATTAAAAAAATTCACAAAATTCTAACCTTTCATCGAAGTAAAACAATTGAAAGTGGGGGAAAACTCACATTATGAAATAAATGTTTTTCTCCAATACATGTTGGCCACAATTATTGGCACCCCTAGAAATTCTTCAGTAAAATGTCTCTGAAGTATATTCCCATTCATATTTACATTTTTTTTAGCACACCAGAGTGATCATGAACATGAAATTGTCCAACCATGACTTCCTGTTCCACAGGAGTAAAAACATGAGGAAACACAAAGGCCAAATTCTCTTAATCATTCATCACAATGAGAAAAAAACAAAGAATATAGTTCTGATGTGCAGCAAAAGATTGTTGAGCTTCACAAAATAGAAAGTGGCTGTAAGAAAATAGCTAAAGCATTAAAAATCCCCATTTTTTGTTTTCCACCTTCAGGGCAATAATTAAGAAGTTCCAATCAACTAAAGATGTTACAAATCTGCCTGGAAGAGGACGTGTGTCTAAATCGTCCTAATGCGTGGTGAGGAGGAAAGTTTGAGTGGACAAAGACTCTCCAAGGATCACAGCTGGAGAATTGCAGAGATTAGTTGAGTCTTGAGTCTCAGAAAGCCTAAAAAAATGATCAAACAGCACCTACATCCCCACAAGTTGTTCGGGAGGGTTTCAAGAAAAATCCCCCTCGCTCATCCATAAACAATTTCCAGCATATTTAGTTGTCAGACAAAACTGGAACTTCAAACAGGACCGGCTTCTGTGGTCAGATGAAACTAAAAAAGAGCTTTTTGGCAGCAAACCCACCAGATGGGTTTGGTGCACACATGGATAAAAAGTACCCCATGCACACGGTTAAATATACTGCTGGATCTTTAATGTTGTGTGGGCCTATTTTTCTGCCGGAGGTCCTGGACATCTTGTTCAGATACATGGTATCATGGATTCTATAAAATACTAACAGATAAAAATAAAAACCTGACCGCTTCTGCTAGAAATCCAATAATGGGCCGTGATTGGAACATCCATCAGGACAATGATCCAAAACAAACATCAAAATCAATACAAAAATGTGTCACTGAGCACAAAATGAAGCTTCTGCCATGGCCGTCCCAGTCCCCTGACCTGAACCCTAAAGAAAATTAGTGGAGTGAACTGAAGAGAAGAAGCACCAACATGGAGCTGCGAATCTGAAGGATCTGGAGAGATTCTGCATGAAGGAATGGTCTCTGATCTCTTGTCAGGTTCTCCAAACTCATCAGGCATTATAGGTGAAGACTCAGAGCTGTTATCTTGGCAAATGGACGTTGCAATAATTGGGTGCCAATAATTGTGGCCAACGTGAACTAGAGAAAAACATTTATTTCATAATGAGATTTCTCCCCCATTTTCAATTGTTTTACTTATATGAAAGGTTAGAATTTTTTTTTTTTTTTTTTTTTAATAAAAGATCAAAAGGATAAACAATGCAGATTTATTTTCACAGCCACCTTTGCTCATATTTACCAAGGGTGCCAATATTAGTGGAGGGCACTGTATTCTAAGGTTTTGCTAAGGTTTCCATTGGGTAATGAAACGTTATTACTAAATGTTCTATGAATGTTCAAAGGTTTTTTATTTTATTTTTTTATTTTTACATTTCTTGGTTATGTAAATGTTAAGGGAAAATTCCATTTTATAATTTTGGGAGAAAAAAACATTGTGGGATTGATACTTTTGAATGTCCTCTGAACATTTTTTCCCAAAAAAAAATTCTATGAATGACGTATAAATCATGTTTTTGTGCTAAAATTTTGAGAACATTATTAAACCCCAGATAACTTTGAACAAACGTTCTATTAATGTTATGGAACACCGTTTGTTCATAACTTTGAGAGAACTTTGAACATGAGCCAAAGTTCTGAGAACGTTCCCTGTTAGCTGCTAAATACTGTGCCATCAGAAAAGTAACAGGACTAACTGTTTCACAGTTTAATATGATATTACAAGCTCCTTGTTTTCAAAGTCAAGGCACTTGAGGTGTTTATTAAAATAAGAATTTAATGCTGATATTTACTTTTCAGTGATCAGTGTTTTACTATTCAAAATCATGGTAAGAGATGGACGTTTAAGATGCTCCCCTGCTGACGAGTGATAAAAAAGAGGACACTTAAAAAGTATGCAGGTCAAATAAGCATCCTTTTTAATGCAAGAAAGAAAAAACATTTTAAAAATACAACAAAGTTTTGAAAGTGATATCTAGCATAGTAAGCAAAAACTGTCGTCAGTTCTTCATTCTTGAGCTCATTTTACACACATGTGTTTGAGGTACATAAATGGCCCCTAATGACCCGTCAGGCACAATTTATGGCTTTTAATAGTTCATCTGTTGACAAAACAAATTCAGTGTGATTACTGTCATTCACATGAAACGCTGCGATGAAGCAGTTAATGTCATCCTATCAAGACTTTCACACCCGCGTTTGAATAACCATAATACAGCCGAAATCTGTGCCAAATACTTTTCATTTTGATTCACTGTAATTTTATGAATTCTAAGGCCCAGAGATGAAAACACATGAGTCACGCTCACCCTCTCTAATGTTTGATCAGTCGAGCCCTGCAGTGATACTGTACCAAAACACATCCAGATCTGAGCTTCAGCTTGACATTTACCTGCTTAATTTATTGAGCAACTAAAGATCCAGACATGCAGATCTTTTACAGAAACAGCATGTTCCTTGCTCTGTGTTTAAACATGCCAAAAGCCCCAATAATCCGTATTATCAGCATAAATACAAGGTTGGGAAATTTAGGGAGATAATAGAGTTTTGAGGAAATGTGCTTTCATGATTCTAAATATTCATTTTAAAGAAATTAAAACTTTATTTCAGCAAGGATGCATTAAATTGATCAAAACTGACAATAAAAACATTTATAATGTTGCAAACATTTCAAATAAATGCTGTTCTTTTGAACTTTCTATTCATCGAAGAATCCTGAAAAATGCTGAAAATTCAAGTTTGATCACAGGAATAAATTACATTTTAGAACAAAACAAGATTGTGTGCAGTCTATATTGCACAGGTCACTTCATAAACCCTCTCGTTCTCCTTGCTGATGCCATCAGATGTGTTCATTGTCATGTGTCAAAAATTGTAATTATTGTTCATGGAGTCAATTATTACATTTCTGCTGCAAAACCGATTCATTATGACTTGTGAACAGGTATGAAATTAAAGAATTTTCGTAATTATCAGAGAGGATTATACATCTTGTTTAAAACTTATCAACCCATTCCCCAGAGCAACTGCTTTTATCATGTTTTAGCCGGCACACATTTTTGGCAAGGAGATTGCTGCAGATCTTGGAGTTCCCCGGATATTTTGATATTTATAAAACAGCAAATAGGTATATTTTAGCTAACTGAGGTCTAAATACTCTTACTTTCTTTTTTACAATAATTTAATCTTTCTGTTTGCATATGATCCTCTGAGTTTCCATTTCATGGAAAATAAAAATCTAGTCATATTTCTGTTAACAAAACAAGCATATTACTGAATACATAACTGAAACAAAATATTACAAAATTCATGACTCCACTCTAAGAATTCAAGCCAGGTCGATGCATCATATGTAGCCTATTTATTGTGTGTTTACTGGACAGCATGTTAGGATTAGAAGTAATTTGCAAATGCAAAGTCAAAGTCAGTGAATTTTAGAGCATATGCTCAACACCAAAGTCATGGGTTTGATTCTCTAGTAATGCATGAACTGATAATATTTGAATCTAATACATTTATGCATTTGGCAGATGCTTTTATCCAAAGTAACTTACATTGCATTCAAGGTATATTTTATCAGTTTATGCATTCCCTGGGAATCAAACTCATGACCTGTCAGAGCTACAGAAATGATGCTTGTATGTAATTTAAGTTGCTTTGGATAAAAGCATCTGCCAAATGCATTAATGCAAATGATACTACAGGGCTGTTGAATGCTTGAATCTGATTGGTTGACGAACGTTCTAAGGTGTGCATTTATTTTCCGGGGAAACGCACAGCTAAAGTAGTTCCAGGCAGGTCTTGACCGCATTACATGTCCATATCAATTCGCCAAATGATTTCAGTTATTTCAAGGGTCCTTAAAGCAGAAAAGAGCAAAAAACAAAACAAAACAAAAAACCAACAATAACACTGACCAAGCAAATAAACATAGTAAACAATAGGATAAAATCGACAAATTGTTTCCATGTTTTTTTGCCACAAAATTACGTTTTATTGTGTTCAGAAAGGACATACTTTCTTTCTCCCGGACACACACTCGAACAGAAATGTAATAACGGCGCTATTCTTGAAGCAGATAAACTTACAGTTTCGCCATTAGTAGAGACGCTGCTGCTGAACACCGTTGAGAGACTTGGGTAATTCACACACACTTGATCTCTCTCTCTGTCTTTCTCTCTAATAACTGTATTAATAACTGCATTATTCTGCTATCAATGGCTCAAGCCTCCGTTACTAGCTCTAAAACGGCGTTTTGAAATTAACAATGGAGGCGTGGGATGAGATGCGTAAGAAATTAGACCTACACACGAGTGTTTTAAGGACAAAAACCAGACAAATGAATGTCTTGAAATACAACATCTGAATAGTGTCGTGAGGTGTGGTAACCATAGAATAAGTGGGATAATTGACTTTTATTGATTTCATTGAATTAGAAAATAATGCACACCTGAGGTGTAACGGACCACATTACCACCTTGGGTGTGCATTATTTTCGAATAATTCAATGGCTGGTCATCAATTCCTTACTTAAAGGTTCTTATAAGGTACAATCAACATACCATGTCAATAATGTGTGTAATCCATTGGAATAAGTCAAAGCCGCACTAATGTGTTCACAAAGTACCATTCGGGCTGAGGAGTTCAGGAACAAGAAAACATGTCTTATTCTTCATTAACTTTCACATCATTCCAGGGCTGTTCACTTTATAGGACCCTCTCATCCAAAAGGTTTCACTAACCTCAGAGTCTAATCATGTTCCACATAGTTGGCATGAGGTGAAGTGCTTGTGTATTCCTGCATGTTAAAGCTGAGCTCCAACATGTTCAGAACTGAGTCGCCTTAAATAAAACCTCTTTGAAGAGGAAATCTAATCCCTCTAAGCTATGCAAGCGTTCCCAAAACCACCAACGATAACAGTTGCCTAGGATTTAAAAAACAATGGAAACGTATGAAAATACATTAAACACGAAGAACTGTGGTTCCTTTGGCAAAATGAGCATTGAATGATGTTTTTGCATTCATGGCCTAGATATTTAACCTGACCCACATATTTGCACACTGTTTGTTTTCCTAATATTCTGCATTATTAGCTCTGAAAGGATGAGCTTATTGCACAGCTGAATCGGTTTTTATGCATTAATCCCTGATGATAATAGTTCCCCGAGGGTCTGATCACCTGCTGGGTTGGGCAGAATATACTTAAAGGAAGTTGTAGAATAATAAATACTCTCTCTCAAAGTATGCAGTGACATTAGATACACATTTTATCATATAACATTGTATATATTGCATTGTAATAATCCATGTTTTTGGCTGGCAGCCCTTTGAAAAGTGGTTGTTGTTCTGCTCATAGAGTTTGAGATGGACATCAGTGAAAGTAAAGATGAATGTGTATGATATCAAAGTACCGCGAGAGCGATTAGAGAGCTGACGGCTCATCCCCTGTACCCTCATTCACTATTTCCTACATTACTCCACTAATATAGTTCACTTGAGGGACTGAATGAAAATGAGTCCGCCGGAAGGGCTGCTGCTTTTACGTAGTTTGTGCATGCTGTTTAAAAATGATTTGAAACTTCTCAAACTAGCAGCTCCAATAGTAACAAAAAGATTTATCTTGAAAAATCTAATCTTGAACCAACTAGCATGCATAAACCTTAATTAAACAATTTAATTATCTATTAAAAAGGAATTTATACCTGTATGACATTACGTTGTAGCCATTTTGAACCAGAAATGGATGGATGGATGATTCAGCTGCAGGCGCCATCTTCTGGTCAGATGTGGGAATTCATTCGGTGTGCATTATGGAAAATAATAAAAAAAAACTATTAAAAAAAGTATGTTCTATATAGAATGAGTGTGTGAAGTATGAATGTAATCTGGACATACTACATTTGCCATGCTGTCATTATCATGTGACCTACAGCATTCAGTTTACAGCTTCACTGCCATTCACAGATCCTCTCCCGTGGCCTCATGGGATAATAAAGTGTCCATCGTATGCACACTTCAGAATCTCGCCGGAAGAAGTAGGTTATTCGGGTACTTTTTGCCTACTCTTTTATTAATACTGTGAATTCAGACATACTACTTTTGTCACATACTGATTTTCTTCAACTATACAGGTGCTGGTCATATAATTAGAATATCATCAAAAAGTTGATTTATTTCACTAATTCCATTCAAAAAGTGAAACTTGTATATTATATTCATTCATTACACACAGACTGATATATTTCAAATGTTTATTTCTTTTAATTTTGATGATTATAACTGACAACTAAGGAAAATCCCAAATTCAGTATCTCAGAAAATTAGAATATTACTTAAGGCCAATACAAAGAAAGAATTTTTAAAAATCTTGGCCAACTGAAAAGTATGAACATGAAAAGTATGAGCATGTACAGCACTCAATACTTAGTTGGGGCTCCTTTTGCCTGAATTACTGCAGCAATGCGGTGTGGCATGGAGTCGATCAGTCTGTGGCACTGCTCAGGTGTTATAAGAGCCAAGGGTGCTCTGATAGTGGCCTTCAGCTCTTCCAGGTTGCTCTGATAGTGGCCTTCAGCTCTTCTGCATTGTTGGGTCTGGCATATCGCATCTTCCTCTTCACAATACCCCATAGATTTTCTATGGGGTTAAGGTCAGGTGAGTTTGCTGGCCAATTAAGAACAGGGATACCATGGTCCTTAAACCAGGTACTGGTAGCTTTGGCACTGTGTGCAGGTGCCAAGTCCTGTTGGAAAATGAAATCTGCATCTCCATAAAGTTGGTCAGCAGCAGGAAGCATGAAGTGCTCTAAAACTTCCTGGTATACGGCTGCGTTGACCTTGGACCTCAGAAAACACAGTGGACCAACACCAGCAGATGACATGGCACCCCAAACCATCACTGACTGTGGAAACTTTACACTGGACCTCAAGCAACGTGGATTGTGTGCCTCTCCTCTCTTCCTCCACACTCTGGGACCCTGATTTCCAAAGGAAATGCAAAATTTACTTTCATCAGAGAACATAACTTTGGACCACTCAGCAGCAGTCCAGTCCTTTTTGTCTTTAGCCCAGGCGAGACACTTCTGACGCTGTCTGTTGTTCAAGAGTGGCTTGACACAAGGAATGCGACAGCTGAAACCCATGTCTTGCATACGTCTGTGCGTAGTGGTTCTTGAAGCACTGACTCCAGCTGCAGTCCACTCTTTGTGAATCTCCCCCACATTTTTGAATGGGTTTTGTTTCACAATCCTCTCCAGGGTGC
Source organism: Ctenopharyngodon idella (assembly GCF_019924925.1). Classification (NCBI taxonomy): domain Eukaryota; kingdom Metazoa; phylum Chordata; class Actinopteri; order Cypriniformes; family Xenocyprididae; genus Ctenopharyngodon; species Ctenopharyngodon idella. Next base: position 40,621,284 of record NC_067221.1, on the reverse strand, counting down.
GGTTATCCCTATTGCTTGTATACCTTTTTCTACCACATCTTTTCCTTCCCTTCGCCTCTCTATTAATGTGCTTGGACACAGAGCTCTGTGAACAGCCAGCCTCTTTTGCAATGACCTTTTGTGTCTTGCCCTCCTTGTACAAGGTGTCAGTGGTCGTCTTTTGGACAACTGTCAAGTCAGCAGTCTTCCCCATGATTGTGTAGCTTACAGAACTAGACTGAGAGACCATTTAAAGGCCTTTGCAGGTGTTTTGAGTTAATTAGCTGATTAGAGTGTGGCACCAGGTGTCTTCAATATTGAACCTTTTCACAATATTCTAATTTTCTGAGATACTGAATTTGGGATTTTCCTTAGTTGTCAGTTATAATCATCAAAATTAAAAGAAATAAACATTTGAAATATATCAGTCTGTGTGTAATGAATGAATACAATATACAAGTTTCACTTTTTGAATGGAATTAGTGAAATAAATCAACTTTTTGATGATATTCTAATTATATGACCAGCACCTGTATAGTAGGGAAGTATGTAATTTCGGATGCAGCCATGGTCTTATTATTGGGAGATATTACCATAGAAATTAATGAGAAGTGCCTTAAACTGAAACGTACCTGACGTGCAATTGTCTGTGACTTCTCCTATAAAACAGGATTTTTTTTTTTTTTTTTGGTGTGAACTCTAAAAATAGATCAATCCAAAAGGAATGTATAAAAGCAAACATGTTGGAGATTAGCAGATGGGTTGTCAATTAATTAAACGAGCTATTTCCCTTACAAAAGAGCATAGTGAAGCCTCTCCTCCATTAACATCCATTAAAAAAAAAAAAAAAAATGGCTAAAAAAGGTCGCAGGCCTGCCTTCAAATGGCTTTGGTACACAACATTATTACGGTGCATTGTGGAATTCAATGAGTGCACTCAATAACATTTGTCCCCTCAAATAGTGCCCTATTTAAAGGATTAGTTCACTTCAGAATTCAAATTTCCTGATAATTTACTCACCCCCATGTCATCCAAGATGTTTATGTCTTTCTTTCTTCAGTTGAAGAGAAATGAAGGTTTTTGAGGAAAACATTCCAGGATTTTTCTCCATATAGTGGACTTCACTGGGGTTCAACGGGTTGAAGGTCCAAATGTCAGTTTCAGTGCAGCTTCAAAGAGCTCTACATGATCCCAGACGAGGAATAAGGGTCTTATCTAGAGAAACCATCGGTAATTTTCTTAAAAAATATAAAAAAATTTATATTCTTTTTAACCACAAATGCTCATCTTGCACTGCTCTGCAATGCGCCATGCATTACGTAATCATGTTGGAAAGGTCTCACGTGATGTACTGTAAGCTGAAGTACCAATCCAGTGTTTACAAAGCGAACGTGCAAAGACTAAGTCAAACAGCCTTTACAAAAAAAAAGGTAAAACAATGATGTCGGACGATTTTGAAGTTGGAGTTGGAGAAAATGAGATGGAGTTTTTCACCCTACCGTGGTACTTCCGCCTACATCACGCGTGACCTTTCCAACGTGATGCGTGGCGCATTGCAGAGCAGTGCAAGATGAGCATTTGTGGTTAAAAAGTATATACATTTTTATTTTGTTTAGAAAATGACCGATGGTTTCTCTAGATAAGACTCTTATTCCTCGTCTGGGATCATGTAGAGCTCTTTGAAGCTGCACTGAAACTGACATTTGGACCTTCAACCCGTTGAACCCCAGTGAAGTCCACTATATGGAGAAAAATCCTGGAATGTTTTCCTCAAAAACCTTCATTTCTCTTCGACTGAAGAAAGAAAGACATAAACATCTTGGATGACATGGGGGTGAGGAAATTATCAGGAAATTGTCAGGAAAATATCACCACATACCCTTAAAGGATTAGTTCAATTAAGAATTAAACTTAATTGAACTAATCCTTTAAAGGTATGTGGTGATATCGGACACAGCCGTTAGAGTCATTTTTTATGAATGGGACTACGCTGGTTGCACTGAATGATTTTGACTCTCTAAAAGGAACCAGTTCATAAAAGTATGAAAATTATCCTACTTTTATGAGTTCCTTTTAGAGAGTCAAAAACGATCGTGAATCGTGAATTGTAGCTAGCCTACACTAGTCGCGTTGTAAATTGTTGATTCACTGAGCTCAAATAGTGTTGTTAGAGTCATGTATTTAAATATCATCATAAGATAATTTTTGGAGAATTGGTTAAAACTATAGATTGACTGTAGTGATGCATCTGTGTAATGCAAGAGTCTCAGGCTTTTGAAAGATAAAGATAACAATTTCCAATCACTCAGTCACATCATTACCCGGGTAAATTACATTTTACAGCCTCCATATCTCATTTGCGTGTTTGAAATATAGAAATCCTTGCTGCGGGATATTTTTGCCTCGAAGGCACAATGAACTGCATAAACTGGAAACAATTTATCACAGAGGAAGCCAATTTCTGAAGACACAGCTTTCTGAGATGTTATCTGAGCAGACATGCCTCAGCCTCCATCACCACCAGCGAGGAAGAGAGAGGAAAACTGGCGTAAAGGTGCAGAAATGGGACTTCACATGTTACACGTGAAACGAGAGCTTCGGGAAAACAGCAGCATGCTGGAACCTGCAGGAGAGGCGGATATTCAGACAGCGTGTCTAAAGTGTTTTCCACTAGCCGTGACAAGATAGTGATGGTTGCATGGCAGGGTTTGGCACATCATTCACTAAAAAAAACAAAAGCTTGGCAGTATGTTTTTGGAGATTTACTATGGTAGTACCATTGTATTCTTTTGGAACATTTTAGTGCATATTAAATATCATTGTATATAGTAAGTTTACATTTAGAAGACCATTTTTCCCCCTCCAAAAACCGATTGGGAAAGATTTATTTATGACAATCATCATCAAATACTATGGTACATATAAAAGTAGCCGCCGCAGTACTTTCATGTAAAAGTTGACCTTAGAAGAAAAGAAAGTAAATTTAACAATCTATTTCAAAAGAGCCATAGACTATAATTCTCTTGCTTTTTATTGACCCTGTTATATTGCACAACAAGTCTTTTGTTTCACAGTAAAGTGAAAGTAGGTTACAACACAAATAAAACTATTTCATATTGCGGTAACACTTTAGAATACTGATCCTTCATTAATGAATAACTACACAGGAACACATTAATAATGCATTATTAACACTCTAGTAACTACTATTAACTAACAAGCAACTCTGAATAATGAATTAGTAAGTAACAGTGCTCAGTTGAAGGTGGTATTTCACTATTAGCTAATCATTAACTATTGTTTTTTCATACCTCCCAGAGAATTAACATGAACAATGCATAATGCCTAATTAATTCTAAAGTAAAGATCATGGTAACCCACTAGTAATGACTGAAGTATTACCAAATCCTTCAGAAGGAATTACTAATTATTTGGATCAGTATTCTAAAGTGAGAAACATGATAACTCTCTAGTAACTACTGGAGTCATTGTAAACATTTGAGGTTTTTGTACAGTTTTGTACAGTAATTCCTTCTGATGTATTTGGTAACACCTAAGTAATTACTAGTGGCTTACCATGATCTTCACTTTAGAATACTGAATATTTTAGAATAATTAGTAGTTCCTTTAGAGTTATGTAACTCTTGAGTTATTACTATCCAATATTTTACAAAAACCTCAAAATTACTGATCCAAATATTTAGTAATTCCTTCTGAAGGATTTGGTAATACTTCAGTCATTACTAGTGCTTTACTTTGGAATTAATTATGCATTATTCACATTAATTATGAACCTGTATATAGTAGTACTTAGTAGTTCTCTGGGAGGTATGAAAAAAATAGTAGTTACTGATTAGCTAATAGTGAACTACCACCTTCAACTGAGCACTGTTACTTACTAATTCATTAATCAGAGTTTCTTGTTAGTTTCTGGATTGTTAATAATGCATTGCTCGTTTGTTCCTGTGTAGTTATTCATTAATGAAGGATCAGTATTCTGAAGTGTTACCCATATTGCATATGTTCTGAAATGGGTTAATACTGTCTCCTACTGTCATGTGTCTAATCTTTCAGAAGACAATCTTAAAACATGTCAGATTTTCCAACACACCTAAGTCTGCAATGAAAATTCAGAGACCTTTGTATGAACTCAAACCTTTCTCATCAAACTGATCTACATTACTTTTATAGACAACTATTACTCATGTGTGTCTATTGTCTCCTAAGGGATTTTAGGAGAACCATCTGATACTGAAATAAAACATAACTCAGTTTGTCTCCTGAGCTGAAAAATTATCTCACAATTATCAACATGCATCATGTAAAAAAGGATAAATCCATTTTTTTTTTTTTTAATTTTTTTAATTTTCATATATGAGCAAAAAATCTGCAGTGTATAGAACACTTTATCAGGTACGGAACCCAAAGAGCATGTGACCCAGTTTCAAAACATCCAAACAATAAAACTGATTGCATCACGTCCTCTATAAAGATACATTCTCTGGATTGGGTGTTAAAGTGAACATTAAATGTGAAAAAGTAGTTCCACTTAAATAAAAAAAAAAAAAAAACTCTACTAAACTTATAAAACCTCACAGAATGAAGAGATTTAGATTTACGAATATAAATGAGATCTATGCATATTCATTTTATCAATAACTAAAATAATAATCACTTAAGCTTACTGCATTAAGCACAGTAACAAATCATAATTTACAATGCATTATAATATTGTACAAACTCCAAAAATCACTTGTCGGTGTGTAAGCTGTATAATAAACTCATAAGGAAATAGAAGGATTATCTGTGTTGCAAAACCTTCCCACCCACATTTATGGCAACTTGTTGCCTAATATTTTTATCACATTGACTGTTTATTATAGATACCATGGGGCAAAAAGCAGTAAATCAAAGTGTGCAAAGTGAAAGTTCATAATACAATAGCTTAATATGACCCTCAAGGTGACGCTGTACATTTAAGCTCTGTTCTAAAACCTAGTGAGCTGCCTACTTAGCAAGCATCATATATTGCATACATTGCGCAGGGTATTCAAATATGCTTTTTATATAGATTTATTTTTTACGGTTATAATTAGATTATTGTATTGTTAGCTTAGCAACATGCATTGCCGAATTGTAAGTTTCCTGTGCGGTTTACATGAGGAGCACTAACTGAGCGCTGATTAAGTTGCTTTCAATGCAGAGTCACTTAGAAGCAGACATCAAGGCAGTTCAGAAGGTTTTGTAACAGAGCCTGGAAGTGAGGGTTACAGCAGCATGTGGAAAGGGGAAATAATGGCCATCTCCCATTTTGAGCATTTAACCAGCAGTCCATCAGTGAAGCGACAAAGGTCTGGAAACAGGAAATACCACCTGATCCCACATAGAGCACAGGGCGGAATACAGGAAGTACTGAGAACATCAGTCAATCCATGCTGAAATGTGCGCTTGGAGAGCCGTAACTCAAAGAAAGAATGTGATTGGCCGAGACACTCAGGCAGCATCCCTCTGGTCCTCTCTCTTGTTTAGCCCCTTACATTCTGTATATCAAAACAAAAATAATTCATTCAACAGCAGAACTGACAAAGTTAATATTTTATAATTATTATACATGCCATTTTTATGACTACATGGAATATTCGTACATTTAAGGCAAGACACCACAGGTGAATAGGGCAAAACTTTGAACTAGAGACGTATCACCATACATTCCCTTGATTAAGTCTTTCCCTGCCATTTACGTAATTTTCCTTCATTTATGAGACAACGCTTCCCCTCCATTGACGGAATTTTTCCAATGCTTTCCTGCCATTGATGTAATTTTTTAATGCTTCCCCGCCATTGACAGAATTATCGGTCATTTATGAGACAACGATTTTCCGCCATTGACGAAATTTTTCCAATGCTTCCCCGCCATTAATGGTATTTTTCCAACGCTTCCCCGCCACTGACAGAATGTTCCATCATTTATTAGACAACGCTTTCCTGCCATTGGTGGAATTTTTCAAACGCTTTACCACCATTGATGGAATTTTTCCAATGCTTCCCCACCACTGATGGAATTTTCCGTCATTTATGAGACAACGCTTTCCCGCCATTGACGGAATTCTTTCAACGCTTCCCCACCATTGACAGAATTTTTACAATGCTTCCCCACCATTGACAGGATTTTTCCAACACTTCGCCGCCATTGACGGAATTTTACAATTCTTCCCTACCACTGACAGAATTTTCTGTCATTTACGAGACAACGCTTCCCCGCCATTGATGGAATTTTGCCAACACTTCCCTGTCATTGACGGAATTTTCCGTCATTTATGAGACAACGCTTTCCAGCCATTGACGGAATTTTCCAACATTTCCCTACCATTGACGGAATTTTCCATCATTTATGAGACAATGCTTTCCTGTTTCACTGTTATATGGTAGGGGGCGCTATTACGCATCTTCTGAAAGTGTAGAGAATCTCCGGATCAAAACATAGGCAAAAAAGGAGCAGAAACAAGCGATAAAAGCATTGCTTATGCACATTGTATTCTTTGAAAAATTTAAACTTTGCCATATTCAAGTGTTGATAAGAAAGAATGCATGAAGCTAGAATAAAACTTTTGAAATCAGAGGTCCTGTTCATACAACAAAATATTCTAGGGGCCATGATGGTTTTGTGAAAATTATCAAAAATCGCTGGCAACTTTTTGTTTATAAAAACACTGACAGGGAAAGAGTTAATCACAGTACATTAAGACAAAATTATCTAATTAAATATGCACTAATTAATGTCAGGTTCTTGTTTTACAGTTTACAGAGAGGGTTTTGGATGTCTCTTTTTATCACTCCATAAATCAGAAAATAATTTCAACAGGCAGAAAAAATCTACATTTTCGCCTTATTATTAAGAAATAAAATGTTATATAAATCAGGCAAATGATGAACAAATCTCTCAGAATATAAAAACCTATAAATATAGATAGGAATAAAACTGTAAAGTTTGGTGTATGTACAGTAAATGCTTCTGAAGTTGAGATTTGTATTATATATATTGTAATTGAAATCTACAGATGCAAAAAAGATAAAGTGTAATAAAATAATACATAAATTTACATTTTGGATGTTTTCTTTCCACTAGTCTGAAGGAAGACATGTTATGTAAGCAAAATAGATCAAAATTGACCAGTAAATTAATTTTGCCTGTAGTGTCTTGCCTTAAAAATATTCATATAAAATGAATGTTCCACTCTGCAGAAGTATTAAAGTCAATAGGTGATCACAAATGCTAAGAAAATTAAATAGAAATAGTGACCAGTTACAAAATACTTTTTCTCCTGTACATTTATATCAATTTCAAAATATACACACCTTCCTCTTGGAAGAATGGAATGCTTGTTTGTCCACCTTCTGCATGAGTTCATGGACCCATTTTTCTCTGGGATCAGCGCAAAACATACGGCCTTGTTTCATTGTGAAGCTGCAGGGAGACGATTGCATTAAACATCATTAACTATGAGGTCTGAAGTAAACAGAATCACATGTAAGAGTCCAATTTCTCTTCTATAGGGTCACTGTGGTTCAGTGCATTTTATTGCATCGCTCCGCTGCGTGTCTCGTGTCTCTCTGAGTGCCATTTATCAAGTCATGATTTCACAGACATCCAAACATTTTATTTATGAGGTGACAAATGGACGTGCAAAAGTCTTTGAAGTTTTACTATTTATACACAGTCTAAAATGTCTAAATGTACAAAAATGCACATTTATATAACTGCTTACACAATAGCAGGGATGTTGCAGCCTCCGTCCATCTCTTGTTTTCTGTAGCTGCTCACTTTGTTCTTCATGGGCGGTTTCATATGCCTGATGTACTTAAGGCAGCAGTCCTCATACGAGCCTACAGACAGAGATACACAACAAAGGCATATATATTGATCATAATAAAACTGTTTTTACAGTCCGTTACAGATGGATGATTTCGTGAATGCGTCACTGTCTCATAAAACTATAAACAGTTGCAAATGTACAAGGAAGGGGTGGAAAAACAACACAGATGCTTATCAAGTAAGAACAACCTCCCGGATGATTTTTATAGAAGTGAAAGTGAATTAAATAATTGTTTAAATAAATGTTTAGTAACCATAGAGTGACTTATTTTTAAAACACTACATGGTGAGGTGGACAGTACTTAATTTGTATTATTTCTTTTATACTTATTCAATTATTTTTTTCTTTTATTTTACAGAACAGAAGTGGAACAATGGGATTTTATTTAGTTAATTATTTTTTTTCAATAAAAAAAAACAAATATGACTAAAACATATCATACAACATGCATATGACATTACATTGCATGTGATTTTAATTTACATTTAAAATAATGCATTTTAACATTAACTGCTGCACCATTAACTAAGCAATTTTTTTTTTTCTTTTAGAATGAATTTGAATAGGCAAAATACACAACTTGACAATTTGACTTTGAAACTCATTTATCTGCTGTTGTTCTGAATCTCAAGTGCAAACTAAAGATGATGCAATAACAAATAAAGCTTAATGCAACGCGTTCCAGTATGTTTTCATAAACTCTTAACATTGCAACGTCAAAAACGAACCTGATTATTTAAAACACAAGCTTAACAGCTGCATTATCATCATCATGTGTTGTTTACCTTGAGCCAGTGTGAGGTAGAGGAAGCCCAGGAGGACGACGAAGAAGAGGACGCTGAACCGCATGATATCCCAGTGTCTCTACTGCACAATGAGACAGAAAATCACAAACCGATACTCTTACAAACACATGCTCACACAACAGGTGTTCTTACAAGAGCTTCCATAAACCTTATCAGCATCAGAGGCCGGATTTTCCAGAACACTTATCCTTATTTCTCAGCCTTGACCCTTGGACATCATTACCATATTAAGAGTGAACATAAAGGCTTTTTGTGTTGTCAAAAAGCACTTAAAATTACGACAGATGCTGTAAAATCATCATCTCTGAATAAAACAAGCAACCTAAACATTTTATGAGTTGTATATAGAGAAGAAGAAAAAGAAAACTGAATGCAACCGCTGTGTATGAACACGTTAATGTTCATTTAGCTTAAGTAAATCATTAATGAATATTGACCTGTTTTACCATTTTTCCTGTCACTCCAACTCAGTAAAAACTGCAATCATCACTAAATCAAATTTGCTAGTAAACCCAAAAGGTCGGCATTTCAAAGAGAAAACAAAAATCGATTTTCAAAGCATTGCTGTTAAACATTATATAGAGTGGTTGCTGTAAAATGATGTTGCTATCATAGACGACTCACCTTGTTTGTAAAGAAAGGAGAAAAGCAGTTTCTTCCCAGGACTCTGTGGACGTTTCCCATCTGCATTGATTTATAACGGGCCCAACCCTGATACCTGAGCCTGGTAAAGCCACATCCCTCACAAGGAAATGATGGGAAAATTTCATTGAATTGTTGGTTAAATGAAAACCATTTGTCTATCAGGATTTTGTATTTGTTTCCTTTGATTCTGTGGCTAACCACCATATGTATTAGTTTAACATTAGTGTTTTTCCCTCTCATAATCTTTGTTGGTCATCAGTGCTTGCAAAATATGTTAACACGACACGCAGGAAATGTGCTTTAGTTGATAGGAGCAGATCTCTGACAGGGACAGCAACTTTTCTTTAGCCACCTATGAAGATAAACCACAAGGAACTGTTCCAGGATTTACACTGACAGTCAAAAGTTTGGAATAATTAAGGTTTTTTAATGTTTTTGAAAGAAGTCTCTTCTGCTCACCAAAACTGCATTTATTTGATCAAAAATACAGTGAAATATTATTACAATTTAAAATAACTTTTTCTATTTAAATATATTTTAAAACGTAATTTATTCCTTTGATCAAAGCTGAATTTTCCTTCAGAAATCATTCTAATGCTGATTTAGTGATAAATTATTATCAATTGTTGTTGCTGCTCAATTATTAATAATGGTTCTTATTTTTATCAGTCTTGAAAACAGTTTTTGCTGCTTCATATTTTGTAGAAACTGATTTTTTGCAGGATTCTTTGATTAATAGAAAGTTAAAAAGAACAACATTTATTTGAAATAGAATTTTTTTGTAGCATTATAAATGTCTTTACTGTCACTTTTGATCAATTTAATGCATCCTTGCTGAATAAAAGTAATACAATTTTGCTTTCCCCAAAAATGCTGTTCTTTTGCATCCTGCAAAAACAAAAGTATCACAGTTTCAACAAAAATACGAAGCAGCAAAAACTTCATCAGTAGGATGGGAATGCATCATAACCAAAAAATAATTTCTTAATTCTACCTATAAGTAACATATTAAAGCATGCTTTCATTTGGATTGGATAATAAAAACAAAGTGCCTAATTCATGCTAGTTTTATGATGATTATTCAGTTCTTGCCAGGTGTTATGTAAAGAAAAAATCTGAAACACAAGTATGGTGCAAATTCGGGCCTTGCAGCGTTTTTAGGAAATGTAAGCCAAAGCAGGGCTGTTTAAACTTGACTTGTGTTGAATGAGACTTCTAGCATTTTGCAATTATACAAAAATCGAGTGACAGGAGAAGTTCATCAGATTTCGACCTCTGAAGAAACAAACACGCTTCAGCTGAAAAGCACAGATGTTACTGCATATCATGTTTCCTTAAAAACCTTTTAGCGTGCAATCTTAATGAGCGGCATTTTACTTTATGGTTGTCAGGTTGCTGTTTTGTAATCTTTAATTCTGTTTTTCTAAGCCTTGACTTCACACTCCACAAGATTTAATTTGAACAGGAAACTTGTAAAGGAGTTCCATGGAATGAAATTTATAGCATGTGTAAATTCTACAGCTGAATTCTACAACATTATAAGGTACTCAAACGTGCTTGATTTGTTTTATAATGCAATCAAAATTAAACTGGAGCAATTAGACAAAAATCTGAATATTATATGAGAGTAGGAATCATTTTTAGTGAAATTTGACAACAACAACTCATTTATTCTCTATTTTTATTTATTTAATAGTCGCAATTATGTTTTTTTTTGTTCCGTGGTGGAAACAAGCTCGTTTGAGCTTCTGCAAGAACCAATGAGGTTCATTCTCGTGTTACGCAGCACGTTTGAGCTTCCACAAGAACCAATGAGGTTCATTCTCGTGTTACACAGCACGTTTGAGCTTCAGCAAGAACCAATGAGGTTCATTATTGTGTTACGCAGCACGTTTGAGCTTCAGCAAGAACCAATGAGGTTCATTCTTGTGTTACGCAGCACGTTTGAGTTTCCACAAGAACCAATGAGGTTCATTCTTGTGTTACGCAGCACGTTTGAGTTTCCGCAAGAACCAATGAGGTTCATTCTCGTGTTACGCAGCACGTTTGAGCTTCAGCAAGAATCAATGAGGTTCATTCTCGTGTTACGCAGCACGTTTGAGTTTCCGCAAGAACCAATGAGGTTCATTCTCGTGTTACGCAGCACGTTTGAGCTTCAGCAAGAACCAATGAGGTTCATTCTCGTGTTACGCAGCACGTTTGAGTTTCCACAAGAACCAATGAGGTTCATTCTCGTGTTACGCAGCACGTTTGAGCTTCAGCAAGAACCAATGAGGTTCATTCTCGTGTTACGCAGCACGTTTGAGTTTCCACAAGAACCAATGAGGTTCATTCTCGTGTTACGCAGCACGTTTGAGCTTCAGCAAGAACCAATGAGGTTCATTCTCGTGTTACGCAGCACGTTTGAGCTTCAGCAAGAACCAATGAGGTTCATTATTGTGTTACGCAGCACGTTTGAGCTTCCACAAGAACCAATGAGGTTCATTCTCGTGTTACGCAGCACGTTTGAGCTTCCACAAGAACCAATGAGGTTCATTCTCGTGTTACGCAGCACGTTTGAGCTTCAACAAGAACCAATGAGGTTCATTCTCGTGTTACGCAGCACGTTTGAGTTTCCACAAGAACCAATGAGGTTCATTCTCGTGTTACGCAGCACGTTTGAGCTTCCACAAGAACCAATGAGGTTCATTCTCGTGTTACGCAGCACGTTTGAGTTTCCACAAGAACCAATGAGGTTCATTCTCGTGTTACGCAGCACGTTTGAGTTTCCACAAGAACCAATGAGGTTCATTCTCGTGTTACGCAGCACGTTTGAGTTTCCACAAGAACCAGTGAGGTTCATTATTGTGTTACGCAGCACGTTTGAGCTTCAACAAGAACCAGTGAGGTTCATTCTCGTGTTACGCAGCACGTTTGAGTTTCCACAAGAACCAATGAGGTTCATTCTCGTGTTACGCAGCACGTTTGAGCTTCCACAAGAACCAATGAGGTTCATTCTCGTGTTACGCAGCATGTTTGAGTTTCCACAAGAACCAATGAGGTTCATTCTCGTGTTACGCAGCACGTTTGAGTTTCCACAAGAACCAATGAGGTTCATTCTCGTGTTACGCAGCACGTTTGAGCTTCCACAAGAACCAATGAGGTTCATTATTGTGTTACGCAGCACGTTTGAGCTTCCACAAGAACCAATGAGGTTCATTCTCGTGTTACGCAGCACGTTTGAGCTTCCACAAGAACCAATGAGGTTCATTCTCGTGTTACGCAGCACGTTTGAGCTTCAACAAGAACCAATGAGGTTCATTCTCGTGTTACGCAGCACGTTTGAGCTTCAACAAGAACCAATGAGGTTCATTCTTGTGTTACGCAGCACGTTTGAGCTTCAACAAGAACCAATGAGGTTCATTCTCGTGTTACGCAGCACGTTTGAGCATCAACAAGAACCAATGAGGTTCATTCTCGTGTTACGCAGCATGTTTGAGCTTCCGCAAGAACCAATGAGATTCATTCTCGTGTTACGCAGCACGTTTGAGCTTCCGCAAGAACCAATGAGGTTCATTCTCGTGTTACGCAGCACGTTTGAGCTTCCGCAAGAACCAATGAGGTTCATTCTCGTGTTACGCAGCACGTTTGAGTTTCCGCAAGAACCAATGAGGTTCATTCTTGTGTTACGCAGCACCTTTGAGCATCTGCAAGAACCAATGAGGTTCATTCTCGTGTTACACAGCACGTTTGAGTTTCCACAAGAACCAATGAGGTTCATTCTCGTGTTACGCAGCACGTTTGAGCTTCAGCAAGAACCAATGAGGTTCATTCTCGTGTTACGCAGCACGTTTGAGCTTCAGCAGGAACCAATGAGGTTCATTCTCATGTTACGCAGCATGTTTGAGCTTCAACAAGAACCAATGAGGTTCATTCTCATGTTACGCAGCATGTTTGAGCTTCAACAAGAACCAATGAGGTTCATTCTCGTGTTACGCAGCACGTTTGAGCTTCAGCAAGAACCAATGAGGTTCATTCTCATGTTACGCAGCACGTTTGAGCTTCCGCAAGAGGTTTTTTCTAGCGGATCAAGCAGGTTTTGTTTGCTGATCAAATATGTGAATGAAACCCTAAATTCAATCTGTTCATCATATAAAGTGATCGAGTCTCTTCAGAAAATTTGGACTAAACCCCTCAATTAATATTAATTAGTTTTATGTTCTCTTTATGAACTTTTTGAAGGAACAAAGTTCCAGTTGTGTAGCTCTCTATGGAGGGACAGAAAGCTCTCAGATTTCATGAACGAAAGTCTTACGGGTTTGGAACGACATGAGGGTGATTGAATTTTCATTTTTGGGTGAACTAACCCTTTAACATTTAATATGAACAGCAACACAGTGCTGCCTGTATATAGCCTATACAAACCATAAATATACACAAACAATACAATAACTGTGCTGTTACTTTCAGAATGTACAGGTGCATATAAGGCATTTGACATTTGGCCTATATTGTACCAAAAATAACTTCACTGCAAAGAAACCTAAGGGACTCCATAGGATTAAAAAATGTTAAATGCATGAATTGGAGCGTTTATTTCACAAGCTGTTCTCTATCTCATGTTGTGTCATGCTCTGACAGCGTTTTGCATCATATTTCAAACTCTTCTGTCACCAGAACATTAAATCATGTGTTCTAATGTGTTGCCCCTTTGAGCCCTTGTTTCCATTGCAGAGTCGTCCTGGGATGCCAGAGCTCCGATGTGGGAATGTGGGACCAGTAAGGGGCCATGTGATAGCGTGGGTCACTGTTTATGATGTCTCGCTTTCTTCAGAGCGTCCACTGATCCATAGCAAGTGCTGAATCCTTTTGCTTTCGACAGAGGCGGTTTTCTTGTTTGTTTCTCACGGGATGCGATGCTCCTTTTCTTTTTCTTTTTCTTTTTTTTTTTTTTAATGGTTAGTCATGGACTTTTTGCCTTTAATGACAAGACCAACAACATGGTGAGATTGATGGGCAAACGGGACTGTGCCTGTTTCTAAAATGTGCTGCTAATTTCTAAGCATTTACACATACTAATTGTATATACTGCAGTTCAAAAGTTCATTATTTTATTCAGCAAGAACACATTAAATGGATCAAAAGTGACAGAAAAGAATTTCTGTTCATCAAAGATCCCAAAAAATGTATCATGGTTTCCACAAAAATATGAAATGGCACAACTGATTTCAACACTGATAATAATCAGAAATGTTTCTTGAGCAGCATATCATCATATTATAATGATTTCTAAAGGATCATGTGACACTGAAGACTGGAGTGATGTTGCTGAAAATTCAGCTTTGATCACAGGAAAAAAATTACATTTCAAAATATATTCACATAGAAAATGACTATTTTAAACTGTAATAATATTTCACAATTTTTACTGTATTTTTGATCAAATAAATGCAGCCTTAATTGGTATACATAAGAAAATGATTGTTTTAATTAATCCTTTTAGTAAACAAATTAATCCACCGCTGGAACTATAGCAGGCTAGAGAAAAAATATTAAATGTAATTCTTTGACAATGTTTTTATTTTGTGTTATTACCTACATCCCCAGCCAAAAATACTGATCACCAATTATTGTTTGCTAAAGTGTTCTTGAAGTTCATTATCAATAAATTTCCAATTTGTCCAAACACTGACGTTTAGCTGGCAAAACAACAGTAAAGAGGGAGTAAAAGTGAGAGAAAAAAAAACAGTGTTGGCACTTGGATCTTTCTTTTCCCGTAAGAGATCATCAGAGCACCATCTTGATGGATTAATGGCACTGATGTCTAACGATAGCAAACAGATATTTTTACAAAAAAGCCCAGAAAATGATGGTCTGCTGCCAACCGTACTTGTTTCTTTTCTGCCTGAAAAAACAAATATGCACATTGTCATCTTCATACCATAAGAATCGCTCCCATGTTATGCCAACTTCACTGTGCTGAGGTCATTTTCTGAGAGTTTTTAGGAGAAAATATAAATGTCATCAATCATAAGTGGATCAGATTCACCCCGGGGCAGATGGAAGATTCAAAGGGCCTCCATCGTCACAGCTCAAAATCAGCCATGATCTTCAGCCTGTCATAAACTATAAACTTATATTAGCTATACAGCGTCTCCTGGAGAGATGTAAGAAAACATATTCACATTGCCCATAGGAAAGAAACATCAAAAATGACATCTCTCTCTGAACTGTTCCTCCTACCAATGGAAAAATAAAAATCATCTGAGCTGCTCTCCAAATTCATTTTATTGCCTATACTTTTACTGAAAGACAACTATTGACCCTTTAAAGTCTGTTTTTATCTATGGCATTTTAGGAGGAGCATGAGAAAAGTTTACACTGATGATCAAAAGTTTGGAATAATTTAATCATCTCAAATTGTCAAATGAGTCATTGAATCATAAACATTTGAAGTTCATGACTGAAATCTAAAAGTCATTTACCCTGAAAACGAATCTTATATGAATCTCTCTGAATGTCTGGCAGCATCAAGCAGTACTCAACATATAAGGAATGTTAGATAACATTGGAATGGGACGGGAGAAATTTAATCTGAAGGTGCACCTGAGCTGACATACAGTATGTGTCAAATATCTGGCAGAAAACCGCAGATGTGTGCCAGTCTACCTGTGACATTAATGTCTTTTGATGTCTCACTTAAATTGTGGTGATTTGTTACATATGCAACTCAGATTCACCATACTAACTCTGAAAGATAGGAACAAGTGGCTTACAGTAAAAACAGTAATATTGTGAAATATTATTACAAATTAAATTAACTGTTTTCTATGTGAATATACACTATATTGCCAAAAGTTTTGGGATGCCTGCCTTTATGTGCACATGAACTTTAATAACATCCCATTCTTAATCCGTAGGGTTTAATATAGAGTTGGCCCACCCTTTGCAGCTATAACAGCCTCAACTCTTCTGGGAAGGCTTTCCACAAGGTTTAGGAGTGTGTTTATGGGAATTTTTGACCATTCTTCTAGAAGCGCATTTGTGAGGTCAGGCAGTGATGTTGGCGTGAAGGCCTGGCTCACAGTCTCCGCTCCAATTCATCCCAAAGGTGTTCTATCGGGTTGAGGTCAGGACTCTGTGCAGGCCAGTCAAGTTCCTCCACACCAAACTCACTCATCCATGTCTTTATGGACCTTGCTTTGTGCTTTGGGGCCCTCCCCAAACTGTTCCCACAAAGTTGGGAGCATGAAATTGTCCAAAATGTCAAAATGAACTCTGCTGAAGCATTAAGAGTTCCTTTCACTGGAACTAAGGGGTCAAGCCCAACCCCTGAAAAACAACTCCACACCATAATGCCCCTCCACCAAACTTTACACTTGGCACAATGCAGTCAGGCAAGTACCGTTCTCCTGGCAACCGCCAAACCCAGACTCGTCCATCGGATTGCCAGACAGAGAAGTGTGATTCGTCACTCCAGAGAACACGTCTCCACTGCTCTAGAGTCCAGTGTCGGCGTGCTTTACACCACTGCATCAGACACTTTGCATTGCACTTGGTGATGTAAGGCTTGGATGCAGCTGCTCGGCCATGGAAACCCATTCCATGAAGCTCTCTACGCACTGTTCTTGAGCTAATCTGAAGGCCACACGAAGTTTGGAGGTCTGTAGCTATTGACTCTGCAGAAAGTTGGCGATTTCTGCGCACTGTGCGCCTCAGCATGCGCTGACCCCGCTCTGTGATTTTACGTGGTCTACCACTTCGTGGCTGAGTTGCTGTTGTTCCCAATTGCTTCCACTTTGTTATGACACCACTAACAGTTGACCGTGAAATATTTAGTAGTGAGGAAATTTCACGAATGTACAGGTGGCAACCTATCACGGTACCACACTTGAATTCACAGAGCTCCTGAGAGCGACCTATTCTTTCACAAATGTTTGTAGAAGCAGTCTGCATGCCTAGGTGCTTGATTTTATACACCTGTGGCCATGGAAGTGATTGGAACACCTGAATTCAAAGATTTGGAGGAGTGTCCCAATACTTTTGGCAATATAGTGTATGTTAAAATGTAATTTATTTCTTGTGATCAAAGCTGAATTGTCAGCATCATTACTCCAGTCTTCAGTGTCACATGATCCTTCAGAAATCATTCTAATATGATGATTAGCTGCTCAAGAAACATTTCTTATTATTTTCAATGTTGAAAACAGTTGTGTTGCTTAATTTTTTTGTGGAAATGGTGATTTTTTAGGATTCTTTGATGAAAAGAAAATGTTCAATGATCAGCATTTATTTGCATTTATTACATTTATTTATTAAAGCATTTATTAAACAGAAATCTTTAGGAACATTATAAATGTCTTCACTGTCACAAGTTTTCAACATTGGTAATAATCATAAATGTTTCTTGAGCAGCAAATCATCATATTAGAATGATTTCTGAAGGATCATGTGACACTGAAGACTGGAGTAATGATGCTGACAATTCAGCTCTGGTCACAGGAAAAAAATACATTTTAACATATATTCACAAAGAAAACAGCTATTTTAAAATGTAATAATATTTCACAATCGCAATATTACTGTTTTTACTGTATATTTAATGAAATAATTGCAGCCTTGGTGAGCAGACTTCTTTCAAATACATAAAAAAATCACAATGTTTCCAAACTTTTTACAGGTTTATATAAAACAAAGAAATAAACAATATATATATATATATATATTTTTTTTTTGTGAGATTCTGGAGATCCCCTGTATCATCTCACACAAGCTATCCATCCATGATGTAAGTGTTACTCTATATCTGTTGTGTTACACAATTGACAAGGTGTTTATTAGTCATTAAACATCTTTTTACATAAGCCAACACATTGTTCGCTATAATGAGCTCATGAACCAGTACGCCAAATCTAATCTTGAATCATCTGAGATCATATTGTTTATGATCTTAATAAGGAACTTGGCCAGATATTGAACAAAATTGTGAATCTGAACAGCAAAAATATCACACTTTTTAAAAATAAATAAATAAATAAAATAAAAGTTCCAAAAGGGTTTATTTTTCCAGTGATGTCATAGAAGAACCATTTTTGTTCCCACAAAGAACTTTTCAGGCAGCAGTTCTTAAGTTAAAGGTTCTTAAAGAATTCAAAACGTGTCAACAAGATCCGTCTGACTGTTGGCTTGAATCAGGCAACTCATGTTTCACTTTAAGCCTGAATGAGCCTGTAAGAAATGTGGATATTGTTCATTGACAGTTCATATAACAGTGTCACTGACTCATGTAACTACACTACACACAGAATGGGTGCTAATAGTCAAATACACATAATAAATCCCTCTTTTTACTTTTACTAAATAGTTGCAAATGAAAAACACCTGTTTATACATATGATGAACTTCAATTTACCTGTTTTCTCTTTCATAGAGAAATCTGAATCTTTCAATCAAGAGATTATGACTTCGTAGATCTTTTTTCACTAAATAATCGCTCACATTTATCTTCATCTGTCGGGAGGTCTCTGCGTGCTGCCTGATTGCATGTGGTTACTTGGGTTTTGCCCGAGGGCTGTGTACACCATTGTGGAAGAATAAGGCCTATACCACAGAATATTCTCTTCTCATTATATAGAAATACTTTCTTGGAGCTTAATAAAAGAGAAAAGTTGCTTGCTGTTTGATAGGCTTTTATGCAAGTTGCTTGGTAATTTGTCAGCCTTGATTTGCAGCATACATGGAAGAAACACGATCAAGGGCACCGTTGTTGTGTATTTGTAGTGTTGAGACCGGTCTTGGTCTTGAGACCATTTTTTGAAGGTCTTGTCTCAGTCTCAGACTATAAGAGGACTCTGGATTTTATTTCAAGACTGGTCAGCACCACAACTGTGAGGATATATATCACTAAATATTTTTTTTGTTAATTGGATAAACTTCCCGTTTCAAATGCAATCAATAACTTATTACTAATTTGGTTTCTTTTGTTACTGTTTGGAGCAGAAATCAATGATGGATTGTGTCAAAAATTTATGCCCACAAAATACAAGATATGATTGCAAAAAAGTATTTGAGATCTTGTTTTTTACATTATAACATTTGATATAATTGAACAAAATCATAAGAGCAAGAGAATATAAGCACAGCTGCAAACGTGATATTGAGTTTATACAAACGTTCAATAAAGAAAATTGTATTTTTAAAACATTAATCTCAACATTATTTATGCAGTTGTACCAATGCATCAGATGCATCTTCTGCTCCACTTCTGCAGTGCAAAGATGAATTTTGTTGCTAGTGATTGCATTTGATTGGTAACAGCTCTATACAGTGTCTTATTATTCTAATTGTATGTATTGATTAAATATAAGACAATTCTTAGGCAGTAAATGTGGATATTTCAGATGAATTTGAGGAGTGCTGGTCTAGTCTTGGTCTTGGTTTAGTTGATCTTTCTTGACTACTAACACTAATCAGAACTTTCCAGTTACTTATGGGACTCAGGACTGAACCTGAAACATTGCAGCTTATTGCATATATATGAAAAAAAATAGCAAAGATTTCAAATAATTTAAAATTATACTGAATTTAAGTCTAAATACAAGTTGAAGTTCAGGTCAACCATCAAGTCAGTCTCATCTCAAACTACAGACAAACTTGGCCATCTAGTGGTCATATTTGATTACTACAAAATAGGAATAAAAAATAATACAGAAATACATTGGAATAAACAGAAATTAAATGTATAAATTATATGTTAATAATAGAAAAAAATAATTTTAAACACAGGCACACGCATATATATATATATACTAATTTTAATATTCGATTAACAATATTCATTATTATTACTTAATATTAAGGAGTGAAATATAGAATATAGATACAAAACTAAAATAAACATAAATAATATGACAAATATAATATTACTAATATAATACATAATTAGGCATTGTAATATGTTAACATTAGATAATCGTTTAATATACTGTAATTATTTAATTTTGTTAGTAGATGGCAGCAACAAGACAAAGGAAAAATATTTTCAAATAGTAGGATAGTATAGGTATTAATGTAGTGATTTATAACTAGATATAGGCCTAATAATAATAATAATTAGGCATTGTAATATGTTAACACAAGAAAATCTTTTTATAATAATGATTAATAGACTATTGTTAGTAGATGCTAAAATACATGAAGGAAAATAATTTTCATATATTAAAATAATATAGGCCTAATGGTTAATATCTAGGCCTAGATGTTATAACAATAATTATTATAATATGTAACATAAGATAATCGTTTTTAATAGTATTACTGTTAGTACAGGCAACAAGACAATCATTTACAAAAAGTAAAATAATATTTTTACAGCTATTATTAACTAGACATTATTGTGATAATAACATTACAGAGCATGATTTACTTTATAATATTAGTTACAAATTTTACATACTAATTATTATACAATACTAAAACATAATATGGTAAAATTGCCTATAAAATGACTTATATTCAAATGTAAATGCATTTCAAGTGCAGCTGCTCTGTGAAATAAAGCGCACTAGTGGCGCGGTGCATTGTGGGTGTGCACGGAGAAGTAAAATGGCGGACTTGGCGAACGAAGGTAGGCAACCGTGTGAATCCGCAAAATGAGCAAAATAAAGCAAATAAACCGCCACCATGAGCCGTACACACCATAATAGTGTTGGTTAGAGCTCCATGCGTGTTTGTGGCACGATCTGTGCGCATTAGCGGCTCTGAGTGGGAGTGTGTGTGGATGTTTAGCTCAAGTTAGCCGATGAGTGTGTTAGCTTCGCGGGCTAAACAGCGCACTGACAGACTGTGTGTGTATGTTAGTGTGTTGTGCAGCTAACAGACGAACCCCCGGCCTCTCGCTGTGTTTCTCTTTTTGATTTTTAGGCGGGTGGAAACGCACGCGCTTCACCCCGATGCTCTCGCGTGCGACACAGACGCGTGCACGCTCTAAAATAATGAAAACATTGATTCATGTAATGCATAATTATAAAGGATTAATGAATGACGCTCTTTTAATGTGCAACTGATTACATTATATATATATATATATATATATATATAGATAGATAAATAAAATATGCATGCATGCCATTTAGTACCAAAAATATGTGGCATAAATGTCCTCATCTAACTAAACTGTATTGTGCATTATAATGGCATCTTTGTAAACTAACACTATTAGGATGCATTTTGCTTGCAACGTGTTATTTTATTCTAATCGTCGCTTATACATCTGTCTCCGATTGTTAAGTGATAATTATTACTTTATCCTTCTTTGAGACAGTCCAATGCTTAAGTGAAAAATCAGAAACGAAAGCAAATGTCTGGTGGGTGGGGTAGTGAGTTGCTCAACTCGTGGTTTGTTTCAATCTGATATGAATGCATGATAATTTGGACGTTATTCTGATTAATACATCGATTAATAGTCGGAAAACAGAATCCGGAGAAGGTGGCGGTGCTTCGTTCCGGGCAAGCCGCCTGTCGGTGCCGCTCATGCGGCTAGTGGCGTTACCGGGGTCCGCTGCCTGTGCTAATGCAGGCCCGCCCACCCTTCTCCTGCCCCGGGGTGAAATGCAACCCCATGCACACATGATTTCGCCCCCTCTAGGATTCTGATGTCCTCCAGTACAGCAGCCTTGAGTGGTGAGATCACCCATCGGTGGATGCCTCACCCCTTGACCTAATTATGGGTTTACAATGCTGAATGAGCCACCCAGATGACTATGTGATTTGTTTTGGGAAAGGCAGCTGTTTACAGATGCACGTGTGTGTGGATCTATTGCACGCTTCAGTGGTTTGCAAATAATCTTCGACAGGCCTTGTGCTCTTCCTTACAAATGATTGTTTTTTTACTCTCCGGTTTTGCTGCTGTCAAAGAGCTGTAGCTAAAAATATCCGTGTCAGTCAGATCATGTGTCTGTTTATTTACGCAGCATGGCGATCATTTTAAAGCCCTTTAATTGAGCCAGAAGTGTCTCAGGTTTTATTGGTTGGTTTGAAATGAGATAAGAAATAAGATAACATCTTTGAAGACGCTGTTTAGAGTCTTTGGCTCACAGTGACTGGTTACCAACCCCAGCTGATCAGATCACTCAGAGGCTTGTAATGGCAAGAACATACTACAGGTTGCAGTTAAAAAAACCTAGTGGTTCATTGATAAGGCTTTTCAGTGCAATAGACAACATTAACATATTTACTTTTAAGCATTTGTCAATGTTTTTTTTCCTAAAGTGACTTACATTGCTTTAAAGGTTTACTTTTGTATTAGTTTATGGAGTCTCTGGGTTTACTGTTGGAGTAATTGCTTAAATATTTTAATCACTCATATCCTAAATGCATAGCGATCATGTTAGCATCTGGTGACTCTTGCATTCATCACTTCAGAGTGCTATGACAGTTCAAACTAACTTAACATAGTAAACACCTTTTTCATATCTAAATGTTGTTTTTCTGCTCCATAACAGACATTATTTGCTTTTCTTTCATCAGATTCTTAATGATTATGACTTAATATAACAGTAATATTTTCACATGACTGTGAAAATACCACAGTTCTTAAGTTGCTACATTTGAAATGTGCTTAATAGATTAAATGTAATTTAGTAGTTTAATAAATGTGGCTATTAAACATTACTGTCTTTTTATTACTGTTTTTTTTTTTTTTTTTGTAAAAACAATAAGCTACGGGAGGCCGTGTGTTACAGTGATGTTATCATGGGTAAGGAGTGTTTTATGCATGACATGAATGCCTCAAAGCCCCTTAACCATGGTAAAATGTGTAACACACAGCATTAAGTGCTTTGTTGTTCATTGACAAAGCTTTTTTTTTTTGCTTTTAACACAATGGGAAACTATAACTTATAATTGACTGAGTGGTCATGGTTAAGTCTGATGTCATTGATCTCAAATCGCTCTGAGGGTTTTGTGTAGTTAAACTAAGATATTACATCAAGAACAACATTTGCTTTGGATGCTATTGGTCAGTTTGTTTCATGCCCTATCCTCAAATAAACCTTTTTAGGAAATGACCTGTTTTGTGAATGATTATCTTTCTTGACTTTGGATGTTTATGTGTGATGTAGGGAAACTTGGATCGATCTAAACTGTAACATTGGTACATCGCAGCTGACTTGTTTTCTTGATTGTTTAAATTAAAATTGGAGTTGAAACACTAACTTATTGTGGGAGAGATATCATATATTTCCAACTAATTTCCTTTGTTTTCTTTTAAACAGAGAAGCCTGCCATAGCTCCTCCAGTGTTTGTGTTTCAGAAGGACAAAGCACAGAAGGTTGGTTTTCTCTCATTCTTTAAGGAATAATTCAATAAAAAAGTGATTTCATGGCCCCAAAACCTATATGGTTTTCTTTTTTTACTTGCAACATTAATATATAGCCGAATTTGTTTAATTGCAATTAAAATTTATTTAATTGGCCAAATTTGCTTAATATGGCAGTGTGTAATTTCTGCTCCTCTAAAGGCACCAAACAGTATTGCAAAAATAACGTTTTAAACATTTGTCCACCATTCTCTTGGCAGGAAGCCATGACATAGAGCTGCATGATTAATTGTTAAAAGATTGCGATCTCGATTCAAACACCCACGCGATCTCATTCCTAAATCACAACAATTCGTCTTGTCTATGAAACCTTTGACAAAATCACAGCAGAAACATTCAAATCTGCGTTTGCAGCTGCCGCAGACCCAGAGAGAGCAGTTGTCATGTATAGTTAAGAAACGGCTTCACAAACAGTCTTTTCAGCCACACAATATCATTATTTCTGTGTTACAAATATTCATATTATCACAGAAGTACTGGGATAAAAGTTTATAGTTCGGAGATAAACACTGATGTCTACGGTAGCGATCAAAGTAGAGTAAATCACCTTTTGAAAGTAACATGACGCTTCAAATAATGATTGTAGCATTACATCGTTACACCAGTAGGTGGCGACAAGTGACTGTTAGAAAAATGTATTTGTCATTAAATCATTCATTCAAGAGACTCGTTCAAAAAACACAGATTCATCCAGTAATGAAAAGTCTTTGAGTCATTGAATCATTCATTCAACCATTTTTTTTTTTTTTTTTAATAATTCATTTAGATTGATTAAACATTTAAATAGACTGTAACAATTAACATTTTATCAGAACCTCTAGATGGTTACATGTTATTTTGTTTAGCTGTATGTTCAAAATGGTGGGAGAATCGTGATTTCTGTTTGAAACGAAGAAATGATGATTCTCAATTTATCCAGAATTGTGCAGCTGTACCATGATGACATTCTGTGTGAATTCTGTCGTTGAACACACTTTCCATAATAACCTAAGGATGTTATGATGGAAGACACTTACTGGGGAATATTTAATGTAGCTTTGAGTTTTATTGCAATAACAAAATAGACATTTTTCAATAAACAGTCATGAAATTAGCACCAGGTACCTGCCAAATTTCAGCATTGGCAAGTAAATTCACCAACTTAGTTGGCCAGTTTGCCTGGTAGTGAGATGAGTTTCAGCTGCCGTCTGACTAACACAGATACAAATCACCCTCAAAAAGTGATTTCCCCGAAGCATTTTAAGCAAATTAAACAAACTCAGCATTTCAGGATGGTTTGGGCTCTGGTGAGAAATTACTTCAAAACAAGATGTTTTCCACTGTATGGTGTGTTTCTCTGTTATGTAGTCTGGCTCTGTGTGACTAGATTAATTAATTTACTTTTCTTTTGTCTGTTCCAGAGATCCGCAGATGGGTCGAGTGCAGAGGACGGGGACGGTGAGTTAGACCGTCAGATTCTAGTGATGCTCAAAAATTGTTTACTTTAAACAATATTTTGCCCATGGAACTTTTTTGATGCCCATTATTATGATGTGCAGAAAGTAACATCTGTATGAATTTGAAAAAATAATATGCGTACATCCAGAAACTTCAGGCTAGTGCTTGATCAGATAAAGCGCTTTACTAGAAATAAACAAGAATCTGCAACATCGAAACATTGTTTATTTTAATAAATTGATCTTTGGGTGCAGCAGTGTGCCAATTACTGTTTATTTTTAGAAAAGTACATCTGTGCTCTACAATATATTACATGAGATGTTGGTTAGTCTCTCGATGTCTATATAGTGCATGGAGCAAACGAATGGATGTGTGTTATAATTTAAACAAAGTGAGTTTGTAATCACATTTGCATATAGACTACAGCAGTGTTATTTTAGTATCATTGAGATACTATTTTAGTTTTTATTAATATTTTGATTTTTTTTTTTTTTTTTTTTTTTTTTTTTTTTTTTTTCAATTTCTGTTTTCCTGTTTCATTTTAATTTTAAGTTTAAAGTTATTTGGCTGTATATGTTTGACTTTTTTTTTTTTTTTTTTTTCAAAAATATCTATAAAGTTTATGAATTATTTAATTTTTAGTTTTAGATGTTTTAGCACATTGTCACTATACTTTCAGTGTCCCAAAATATCTTAAAGTGGAATTTTTTGTTATTGTGATGAAATGGAAAATACATCAAAATCATGATAACAGAAACATAAGCAGCGTGCACGTGAAATGATTTGGGTTTTTAATATTTTATGTAAACACCGCCTGATGATGTTTTGCTGGAAAAGAACTTGTGTATGATATGTGATGAGATGCAGACAGTAAGACACTAACACAACGTCTCATGAAATATATTGTAGGATGCAGATGTGCTTGTATGATCCAAACATCAGTTTGAGAGTTATTTGGAGGTCATTGTGTGAATTTAAAGTTAATAATGCATTGATACAACTCCTGATAATACATTTTTCTATACAGCTTTTTATTTAAACTAGGGCCATAAACGTTAACGCATTAACTAAATCCTTAACGTGTTAAAATAATTTAATGCAAAAAATGTATGAAACTTGTGAACAATAACATAACATAACTTACATCACGCAGTTAGATGATCTTGGGAGTCGTGACTTTATCATACACATCTACAATGGCACAGCACCTGTAACCTGATTTTGCATCTGTTCTTCGATCGGATCATTTTAAGCTGCTAAACTTCAGGAAAGTTTAAATTATCCAGTAAACGAAAGCATTCAAACAATCAGTCCAAAACAGCGCTAATGCAAAGAAAACCAGGCTTATTACATCAGAGATGGCAGAGAGAACAGTGACTCACAGCTAGTTTTATAGTGAAATATTCATTCCAGTGTCTGTTTAGCTTTAAAACACAAGCTCTGTCATATTCTGTCATTGTTTCTGAAGAGCGCGAGCCCTCGCGCATCGTGCTATGTATACAATACAGACTGAACGGAATGTCAAAACATCCCACCGCTGTATGGCAAGATGATATGCAAAGAATGTTCGGCTGGATAAAGCAAACCAGCGTCTCACTAGTAAAGTTTTGATGGATGCGAATTGTAATCAAGGTAAAGATGATTGCAGTGATGTACAGGATCGTACAGTAAGCACGTGTGAGTCTGTTATTATTGATGCACAAACCAACCATGTATGTGTGCTCTCGATGCACTGATTGCACGTTGTATTTATGCACAGATGCTTTTCAGTGCATTCACGTTGTTTCCACACGCATTCAGGGAAATGTTTTTATCTGTCATGTTTATGTTGCTGTGTTTAGTAATTCTGAATGGATCCATCCATGTACTGTAGTAGGTATATGCAGTCAGGTCAAGGTTTTTTTTTTTGGCATCTCCATGTGGTCCTGTTCAGTATCACAATTTCACGTGTCTAAAACATCAAGCTCTAAACAAGCTCTTTGCTGTTGCGCTGTACTGTACAGTGTACATACTGTACATTGTACTCTAAAAAATTTTTTTGTTCTGTGTGTGCTTTGGTGTGCATACATTTATGAATTATATGGACTCACTTGGTTATTAGGTGTCCTTTGGAGTGCTCCTTTTTTGGAAAGACAAATTTACCTTGAAAAAAGCTTGCAGATTTTTTGAGAATCATCTTTTTTTGTGCAGTTATCGCAAAACACAAATTTAAAATGAGAACTTTCAGTTCTCTGCACAGATTCACTAGTTTTAGTTTATGTTTGATTTATTGACTTGAATTGTGTTCTTCAGATTCAGATCGGGATGATGGCGAATACTGTCCCCCGGTAAAGAGGGAGAGGACCTCATCTTTGACCCAGTTCCCCCCGTCACATTCAGGTGAATCTACAGTGATCTGTTTCAATGCAGTGGATTGGCACTATTCTCTTTGAACAAGTATTATTTGGCTAAATTTAACTGAAAGTTTTATGCTCTCATCTGATCCTCTCTTTCTTGCTTGCTTGCTTTTTTCCTGCTACAGTTCCCAAGAATAATATCTTTATGCCCTCAAGTTTATGCCAGTCTCCAACTGGTAATTCTGACTCTGAGCCAGGTAAGAAACAGCTTTCTTTTCCTCTTTTTCTAGCATCTTTTTGTTCCTTAGTGCCGTTTCCTAACCAGCCATGATGTAACGGGTGTCCAGCTTCAAATAATTTTTCTGTCCTCACTGATGTAGCCACGAAGTGACAATCACCATATCATTTATGATATTTAATATGCAACTGTGGAGGAAGGCTTTGGACCAATGATATTTCACTGTGGGCGGAGCTACTAATCAGGATGCAATATAAATAGAAAGTCTTGTTTTGAGTTCATGACTTTAGCTTTGTAAATAATGCAAAGCCTTGCTTTTACTCAAGTTTCAATGTAATTGACTGCTCAAATAAGAAATACAAATTCGTAATTCATCAAATCTGTTGTAATAGGCCCTCCTTTGTTTAAACATCAGTCAGAAGTAGTAGTTTTCAGTTAAAAAAATGTTTATTATGATGTATATCATGATTAACCAAAATATAAAAAAACATTTGCTTATTTTGCCTGTCACTAGATTCTTTAACATGCCATGATTAGTTAGACACATGTTACTCTGTGTAATTTACTGGCTTCTGTGGCCATACACAGTCTTTGTCATGTTTGAGAGTCTTGGGTTTTGTTTACACTGCACACATTCAATTTGGTTTTCAAATCTGATCTTCATGACTGACTGTCCGCACTGTCATTTTTCACATGTGGATGTGGTTTGGATTGGGTTTGTAAACATCAGATTCCTTTTACTTTTTTTATCCAGAAAAAAAAAAAAAAAAAACGAAACATCTGAGTTGGATACATCAAACAATCAGATTTTGCTGCATGTTTAAAAGCTGTATGTTTTGTCTGTTCATGCAATCAGATTTTCTCCATCTATTAATGGGATGCATTATGATGAAAACATTTTGCATTCTTACCTTGAGGCAATATGTGTGTACACAAAAAACAAAAAAACACATAGGACGCATTGGTGTACAAGTCATTTTATTATGTTCAGGGTATGTTTACATGACATTGAGTGGATTTACGTGCACGTTCTTAACCCGATTATGCTTAATAAGCCAACAATGCACGTGGTCATGTAAACGCGGTAACCCATTTTCTTTTATCGGAGTAAGGTCATAAAGAATAAACCGGTCAGAACAGGTAGTTAGTTTTTGCCTCTTACACCGATTTTGTGCGGCATGTAAACACATTAACCTGCTTTCTGTCGGCTTATTGAAGCGTGCATGTGATACGTGACAGAAATGCATCCTTAGTGCAGATTTAAACACATCCAGACAGAGCGAGCGTTTTGCAGGAAAGGAAGAAGGAATATCACAAACGCAGACTCTTTCAAGACCCAGAAAATTGTAAAAGTGTTCTCATCTCTTGTGCAGCGGAAGTAGAAGTGGTTCAGTCAAAACGCTGCATCTGTAACTGCATGAGAGAATAATATAAGCCGTAAGTTTCTTGCTGACATGTAGCAAGCTTTATTTAACATCACAACTGACGTAACATGAAATACTCAGTCAGATACGCAAATGATTATTTTTTGACGTCACAACAGGGAAATAACCCGATTTATTAATAAAGTCATGTAAACGTGGTTTACTTGCATTGTCAGTTTACTGGTTTGCATGTAAAGGGGGAAAACTGGTTATTTCAATAAGCTTATATTTGTGAATTATCAGCTTACTGGTGTGCATGTAAACGTGCTCGATGTACTAAAAACAAATGTTTTTTCACGTACAGAAGGCAACGTTGTCAAAACTATTCTCGTTTACACAGATCCTTGAAAATGACTAAAAATGCATAATTCGTTCAAAAATAAATTCAAATTAATGTAATTTTTTTTTTTTTTTTGTCTATTTAGAATGGTTGGAGAATTATGATCTCTATTTTAAACAATTTATCCAGAATTGTTCAACTCTACATTTTAGTTTTGCTGGAGACTGATATATTGCTTGTATGCTGATTCGCATAGTTGCTTTCTTAATAAATCAGACTGCATAAAACTCATTTAAAACACATTTGCTGAGTGTCTTCAGATCTCTCATCCTCTAGATAAAGTGTGCTACACAGAGTACTGTAAATGGCAGATGCTGTACACGCATCTTAAGGCAGCTTTCTATTTTGGTCTCTATTAGAAAGAGCATAAACCCAGCCAAGCGCACTAAACCCAGATGTGTTTCAGCTACTGTCAGGAATGCGCTAAAACAAGTCCAGAGGCCTGTGGAGGGGACTAAGGTCTAACAGGAAGTGGTCAGAGTCATTTTGAGTCCATAGATACGAGACAGATTGAGGGCACTATAAAGATGGGGACTCTGGCTGTGTTTGCGTTAATAGTGTAATCGGTGTGGTATTTACTGCATACTGCCTATTGTTTTGTAAAAATATGAAGCTGTATGCATCTAAAAATGTTTAAACTACTGTAATGTTTATTTTTTTTCCCCCATTTCTGACAGAAAAGTGTCAGATATTTCTTTAACTAGTTATTCTAGTATTGCGGAAAGACTGAGTTGAATGCCATTCTTGCGGTGTCTTATTCTTGACTGATGTGTTTGAGTCGAATACGAATGAACTTTGAGTGTTTATCTGAGAGATCTTATCTTGTCTTGCGTAAGGGATGTTTGGTTTAGTGTCTTACATGTTTATGCTTCTGTTTGTCTATCTCAGAAGAGAAGCCCGTTGGGTTCAGGTTGAAACCCCCCACACTTATTCATGGCCAGGCCCCTAGCGCAGGTAAGATCAACTCATTCCTGCTTTGAATGTTTTACTGTAGCTACACACATATGCAACACATGAATATGCTCTCATGAGCAGGAAAAATTGGGGAAATTAGTCACAATAGGTCTGACTATAAAGCTTCCTCTTTCATTCCTTTTTTAAATGTCATCTTGTACATTTGAAAGCTCCTCAAATAGATTAAGTGTTTATCTTTTCTCACGACATTGCTTAGAACGGGTGCAAACTCAGGGGTGCATTTTGAAATGTTTTAACTAATCATCTTGTAATGAATGTCATTTCAGTTCTACTTTCTGAGTATGAATTATCATATGCATTGAAAGACATCAATATACAAGCACTGTAAAAGGTTTACTGACTGGCTTCTCTCCTGTATTTCACATGAGTATCTTCAGACCTTACTGTGTATGAATTATGAGCTTCTAGAACTAAGGCTGTGTGTGACCTCCTAATTGAACTCCTTTCCACAATTTGAACACAGAAATAAAAACATTGTAAATAACAAAAATAAATAAGTATTAAGTGCAAACAATAAGTGCAGTCATAATCAAAGTACTCTCTCAATATTCAAAGTAAAAACTGAGACCAGAGCTAAGAGGTGGGTACAACTACACAGCCCAGTCTAATATAGATTTGATATTGGGAGATCAGCTATTGTATGTAGCCTAATTTGCACGTAACAGGGAGCTCGCTTTTGTCGAATTCGCGATCGCATGTACTCTGTGAATAGGGAGCAGCAGTGCTTAGCGTGCATTCTACAAGATAAGACAATTTTTTTGGACTGCACGGACAGTGCGCGTACAACAGAGCATGTGCGAGTGACTTGAGTGCTCGGAAAACAAAGTCCACGCATCTCATGGCCAAATGAGTATACTTTGAAAGGCACAGTTGAGCACGCAAGATGGAGCAGAATGCAGAAAATGAATTATCTCCAGGCCTTTAGGCTCTGTTATGCAACAAATCCTCCGCCATGGTCTTGTCAGTCATCTCACCTTATTCTCATCAGTGAACTGTGATTCCTGCTGCACTGTGTGCGACTCAGAAGTCTTGTCACATTTTAATATCGCGAGATACTGTGGCTTGAGATTTTGTCACACCCCTACTGAACACAATATGAATGTGCATGACGTCACCTTTTTCACGAATTCGTGGTTTTGTAGTTTACATGGAGACAATAACGGTATCGTTTTCAAAAACTCGCACTTCAAAAAGTTTGTTTTCAGGCCCCCAAAACACTGTTGTCGTGTAAATGAATGGCCAAACCGCATAAAGTTTTCTGTTTTTAGTTGAAAATGGTGTCGTGTAAGCAGCCCCTGAGTTTTGCACCCTTGTCTCAGAACATTGTAGCATTATGTACCATTATAGTATTTATTATTATTAATGATAGATATTAGATTTTTCTTTTAAATTTTAGGTTTAAGTTAATGTTAGTTGTAGTCATTTTCATTAGTTTTTTAATATTTCTGTTTAGCTTTAAATTTATTTTTATTTCAGTTTAAGTAGTTTTAGTACGTATTTTATTTCAGTTGCTTGCCAAGGCAGTATTTCAATTTTTTTTATTTTTTTTTTTATATCTAATATTTAATACTAATTTTATTTCTGCTTTATTTCAATTAACGAAAATTATTTTTAATAGTTTTAGTTGTCCAAGCCGATAGCCTCATGGGCAGCACTCCAACATGTAGCTCAATTGTGCTTCGGTCGACACGATTTCGAGTCCCAACTCATGGACCTTTCCCGACCCACCCCCTCTCTCATCCACTTCACTTCCTGTCCTCTCTCAAACTGTACTATTTGAATAAAGGCAAAAATAGTTTGAGTAATGTATAATAACACAATCAGAAAAGCACTTCCATTGCTAGAGACCAAATTAAGCCCTTTTTATTTGATCCTCAAACACTGGTGTGTGTTGTTGCCCTGCGGTGTTTGGTTTCTGATTCAACCCGTTAGTAGGTTGTTTTCCAGGCGTTCCCAGTCAGAAGCCCAAAGAACAGCAGCGCAGTGTTCTGAGACCAGCTGTTCTACAGGCGCCTCCGGCCAAGACCCTCACAGAACCCGTCAAGACCAGTATGTACAAATCCCATAATGCTCACTGCTGGCTTTCAGAACAACAGAATGTGTGGTTTCGGCCTATTCTGTATAGAAGCACATTTCCGGCTCAATTTGTGTTTAGAACGGATGTGTAAATGTAAGCGAGAGTGGCCCAGTGTTCCTGAAATCTGATCTATTTGTTCCCAAATTCCGTTTTATTTTTTCTGCGTTCCATTGGGTAAATTAAATCAAAATCATCAAAAGCATATTTTAATCAGTTATATCGCTAAATAGCTAAAGAAGGTGTTTGTATGTAATATAAATAAAATCCCTCAAACTTGTATATGGACGTACATTTCAAGGTAATCATTCTTCATAGTCACACAGCCTGTTTTAAGTTAGAAGCTATAAATACGATTAAAATGTGAGATTTCAACAGATCTGACAAACCCCTCATGCATATGAAGTTACGCGCTTCTATGATTATCCCTCCGCGTGCCATAGGTTGCCGACCCCTGTTTATGATTAGTGTGTTATACATAT
The DNA here is from genome assembly GCF_019924925.1 of Ctenopharyngodon idella. NCBI lineage: Eukaryota > Metazoa > Chordata > Actinopteri > Cypriniformes > Xenocyprididae > Ctenopharyngodon > Ctenopharyngodon idella. Next base: position 40,588,317 of record NC_067221.1, on the reverse strand, counting down.
ATACATGTATAATACAGGGCTCCAGACTGCATTTTGCGACCGTATTTTCTTGCCGGTGCGACTAAATTTTGTTAGACGTTGCACTGGTGCGACCACCAAGCTGCCCAACTGAGCTGCCATTTGTGTGTTCAAAGGAAAAATGTTTAAACGTTTAAGTTTGCTGCATTATTAATAACATCGCTGCAAGATCTAGTGAGAAGCTTTCAAATTCTTCACAGAATTCTGTTATAAACCATAGATATCAGATCAAACACCCCTGACGTGGAAACCAGGAGAAACATTGTGCCTTGAACAAATAAGTTCTAGAAGGCTTTTCACTCCACAAATCACCATTCACAATGGATTTAATGTAGTAACGTTAACCATGGTATTGTGGCAGAAATAGTCGAATGTTTTTACATTATTCATTTCAGGGTTCATACAACATTTTGAGATTGAAATTCAAGCACTTTTCAAGGACTTCACACATTTTCCAGCACTTCAAAGCACTAAATATTATCCAATTTAAATGTTATTTTTAATGTGATGACCAAAAAAAAAAAAAAAAAAAAAATCCTATAAAAATGATGGTTTTACGTGTTACTGTGGTTAATAAAATTTAACTTTATATGCATCCCAGTGCAAGCTCAAACTTTCAAATGTGCATTTCCATGAAATAAACATGTAATATTATTAGTTACTGCATTTATTAATGCAAAACAATAATAATTTTATGATTAAATTACCGCTACCAAATCTGGTGCTGGTGCCACCATCTGTCAAACTTAGTGGCACTGGTGCTACTGCTCTCAAATGTTAGTCTGGAGACCTGATAATATATTATTTGTATGTTATATAGGATATTATATATAAATTTAAAATAGATTTGTTTTAGAACATATAATTGGAGAAAAGGTAGTCTTTGTGTTGTTTCTAAAATTATTAAAAATACATTGCATCTAAATAAGATTTTGTGACTAGCGATTATGTCAGAGCTTTGTGATTAAGTCAACTAAAAATTATTCACCTAGAACCAGTAACCCCAAGAATTAGACCAATTAATATATCAATGAGGCAGCAAAAAGATGAAAAAACATGTATACAACTAAGCTATAATCAGTTACTGAAGACGGTAATACACAGACTGGTGCCACTGCTAGGTGATGACTTAAAGCATTCAAATAAATAAATGATGATTAATATATTGAAATAATCAATGCTGAAATAAAATGCTGAATAAATGATGTATACTGAAGTCTTTTTTCCCCTTCAAATATTGTGTTTGACAACAGGGGACTTTCGAATCAACCACTGTTATAGACAGATATATCAGACTGAAAAATTTAAAATGAAAATTGTTTTTAGTGAATTTTAAGTGAATGTTGTGGGAAATATTTCAGCTGTTTGTTATATTATTTATCAGCATTATATCGGCCATCAGTCACTCTGCTCTTTAGATATATTGTATGCTAGTTGACGTATAGGGTGGCCATTAGTGATCATGACTCCTTAACACTGGAAACGTGTGTTGAGAGTGTGATGTTAGTTTATGCCATTTTTTTTTTTTTTTTTTTTTTTTTTTTTTAACTCGTAGACTCCAGCTGTGGAACAAATGGAGTGGGGAAGTTTGGAGATTCATCATCAGAAAGCCGATCCGTTTTTCTGAACAACACAGAGAGCTCAGACAAATCACCGGTGAGGACATACAGCACAAACATCTGAGATGGAAATGCTTGATAAATGAATTGCAACTAATTGCATCCTGTTTAGAGCATCTCGTAAATATCTTTGTCACCTGTAATCATTGATCATGGTTGAGATGACCTGGGTGTGTAGTAATAACTAATTACATTGTGATCTAGTTGCAGCCTTAATGGATTTTCATTCTAGAGGTAATCTTATTAGTTTTAAGCAGCAGTAGCGTTGTATAATTGTGGTGAACTGTGACATTTCTGAGGCTACATTTAATTCAAAAACTGCTTTTTCATATCAAGTTTTTCTGGCCACACTATCGTTTTCCAAAAGTTTCTCGACCACACTCAAACTTCAGAAAACGCTAAAATCATTTTACTGCACATGTGCAAAATGTAATAAAAGCTCACCGAGATGATACCGAGAGACCAGACATAATAAATTTCTTGCGCTATTCTTCTGGCATTGTAATTTTATTAGCAGAATATCTTACCCCTTACTGGTGTGTCCAGGTCGCTCTCAAAAGAAAGCATAAATAAATAAATAAATTGCCATTCCATTTATGGTCTAAACACAATTGTCCTCATGTCTCAGGACAGCAATTGCGAGTAAATTATCTGTCATCTTGCAGGAATGTAATATAAAGATTGTACATTATAACATTTATCTTTAGCAACACTGTGCAAATGAATGGCGCACATGCCGTTAAACATGGATATCTATTGGTACAATGTGCATCACATGACCAAACATGTCAATTTTTCAATGCTTACATTTTCATAGTCCAAACAATATTTTTCAAATTTATCCACTTGGGAGGCTGTCTTAGAAAAGCTAAGCCGAAAACGCTGTCTCGGTGTGGACGAAAGGCCAAAACGAGAAAAAGATGCGTTTTCAAATGAATCTGGATTAGCATAGATGTTTCCTATGATTTTTATGCTATTTGAATGATGAAATGTGTGTGCTAATCAGGTTATCATGTGTCACAATGTCCCTTAACCGTGGAAAAATGGTGCCAATAACAATTTTTGATTGAATGCTATATTCATGCAGCATAAAAAATTACTTAAATATGAGACCCTACAGAACAAGGCTTCAATATTCACATTTAAAAACCCGTAGACTTGTTGCCGGATCTGCATTAATTATATTTCCTGGCAGAAGCGAGAGAAGGAAGGAGAAGAAAATGGAGGTGGACAGAAAGACGAGAGTAGTCAGAAGAAGGAATGTGCGGTGGACTCGTCGTTTGTGTTCGGGCAGAATATCAAAGAGCGAGCGAAGGTCAGCGCTGACTCACCAGTGCATTTGTTTCATTCTTTATTCACAGCTGCAAATTGGCACCATAGAAGTTCCTTCAGAGTGTTTGTGTTTATTCTCAGATTCTCTTACTGTGTTTTTCTTGAACAGTTGGATGAAAACAGCTCGTCCAGTGACTCAAAAGACTCCACACAAGATTCTCAGTCTGGCAGCACCAATTATTTCTTACAGTACATGGGCAGCGCTAGGTAACCAATTCAATAGACCTCTGTGAATCCGACCGCTGTTGGCTCTCAGGCCCAGGTACTATGTCTTGTAAATCTGCTTCTGTTTGCTTTTACAGCTCCAACAATGCCACCAACAGCTCAGATAAAGGCTCCAAGTTCGTTTTTGGCCAGAACATGTCTGAGAGAGTGCTAGTGAGTGGATTTTTGTGCAGACTGTTCACCTTTTACATGTAGTATTTCAAGGAATAGTGCACCCAAAAATAAAAACAATTTACTCCTGCTCACATTGTTTAGCCTCAAAAAGAGTGTAGCAGAAAGTCCAAGCTGCTCTTTTCCATACAATGAAAGTAAGAGATGACTCCAAAAAGCACAAAATAGACAATAACCTATTTGGTTTTAATTTTGGGTGAACTATTGCATCAAAATATTTCAGCAAACACCAGTTAAAAACATGAAATGGGTTGTTTTCGGAGGTGTCAAAACATAATTGTGTGTGAATGCTTTCAGAGTCCCCCAAAAGGAGGCGAGGCATCAGCAGAGGCCAGTAAAGACTGTTCGGCTCCAGTGTCCGAGCCGTCATCACAAGAGGCCACACCAGAGAAAAGTAGGTGCTCAATCATGATTTGTCTCCACGATCTGCTTTTGAAGAGAGATTGTAGTATTGAGCTACAGTGCATTCTGTCATTTGCAGTTCTGGTGACCCAACATATACTGTACAACGCGACATACGTTCGCATCAGGTTTACTGTTACATTCACGTGACAATGCAGTTATTTTCAATTACGAAAGTTTATTTTTTGCATTTTAAAGCCTTGCCAGTTAAACATTTCATTTACACGCTGTTCTGACGTGCTTCTCTGAGCACATACACATGAAGCGTGCGCACACTAAAAACCTGTCAAACAGCGTGCGACTAATAAACTAAGTTCTCTTTTGTGACTTGTTGCACTTCAACTGTCAAATGCACACAGTGTTTACATAAACAGTCATATCTTAAGTGCATGTAAACAGTGGGGAGAAAATTGGATGCATGTCTGTAAATTGCGTGCATGAGGTCTTAAAGTGACAGCAGCCTAATAAACCTGCTGCTTGTCATTAGTGTTGGTCTAATAACAAAAGATGGATAAAATCACTCACTGCTTTTCACTGAATAACTTCAGTAGCTTTAATAAGAATCACAGTATATAAATGTTATATATTATAGTCTATGTAATATTATTTTTACATTTGTTTATTCAATCTCTTACTTGAATGCTACTGTTAAATACACCTACTGGAGATGGGAAAAAAAGCACTGTTTATTAGTGGTTGACCGATATTGGTTTTTTGATTGCCGATATCTTAGATTGTTGGTTCATTGAATATTAAATAAGTTATGTGACTGGATTCTCTAGGATTAGCAAGCATTGCTGTCATGCCTTAATTAATATTCATGAGCTAAGCCTTTCCTATAGTAGGCAGGTCTGCTCCTGATGGTTTTCTCTCTGTGCGTATGTCAGATCACAGCGTAACAGAGTCTCTAGAAGAGTCGGCAGCCGCGTATACCAAAGCCACTGCCAAGAAGTGCATTCTGGAGAAGGTGGAGGTCCGTACAGGAGAGGAGGCGGAGAGCAACGTTTTACAGGTGAGACTATGTTCGGTGTAGCAGTCAGAGTCATCTCAGGAAAACTGTTGGCATGTAGTCCACAATTTAAAGAATGTTCCCGATTCAGATTCTATCATCTGTTGCAGCTTTCAGTTACAACAGGAAATAATCTTAACTCATCGTTCAGTCTGTAGAAAGTTCACTTTTCTGATCAGCAGATGAACTCTGGTTACATGATATCAGCATTGCTGAGCTGTGGGATATGAATAATTCACGAATAGTTAATTCATATTGAAGTTACTGGTTTTTGTGGCTTTAAATCGTCATGACAAGAGTTGCAAAATTAGGTATTAGGTAACTTTACATATACAAGTCTCATGTTAACCTGTCATGTTTAAAACAATATTTAGGGTTCAGTGCAAATTAAGCTCAATCAACAGCTTATGTGGCATAATGTTGATTATCGCAAAAATTAAACCCCAATTGTTGTTCCTCCTCCTCCCAAAAAAAAAAAAGCAAAAATCTTACTGACAGTGGAAGTGAATGGGGTCAATTTGTAAACATAAAAATACCATTTCAGTAGTTCAGTCATAATACGTAAATGCATTAATATGGTTTTAGTGTGAAAAATTGCTTACTAACTTTTTGTGTAAAGTTGATCTAATTTTACAATGTTGTTGCCATGACAACACAATGCTATAAAAACTAAAATGGCTGTAAAAAGGATTTAAATGGCTTTAAATAATGTGAAAGTTTTAACAGAAGATTTAATGTAAAGGGCATTTATAAAATTACAAGATTCATGTTTTGACTTTTATATCCTATCATTTACTTTTAAGTGTCTTGGTGCTATTTATTTTATTTTATTTTTATTTTATTTATTTTTTTTGTAAAGAAAAGAAGGGACAAATCATTTTATTTTTTGTGATATTTAATTGTTTTATTTTTCTTGCCACAAAGGAGTCAGTTTATTGTTTGTGCTAATCAATATTATGCCAAATGCTGAACATAATAATCTGGTGATAAAGTTCTAGTTATACTTTTAAAACTGTGTATTTTAACTTTTATTCTGGTGCAGTTTCTTGCCCCGTAGACTACTATTGTAAGCGCATTACTGTAAACTTTTTTGCTTTTTATAAACTGAGACGAGTCTGAATCATTGGTAACACTTCACAATAAGGTCTCATTTGTTAACATTAGTTAATGCATTTACTAACATAAACTAACAATGAGCAATACATTTGTTACAATGTTTATTTGTTAATGTTAGTTAATAAAAACAGTTCTTCATTGTTTGTTCATGTTCACAGTGCACTAACTAATGATATGAAATACAGCTTTTGATTTTAATAATGTATTAGTAAATGCTGAAATTAACATTAACTAAGATTATTAATTGCTGTAGACGTATTGTTTATTCTTAGCTCATGTTAACTAAAGTAGTTAACTAATGAACCTTATTGTAAAGTGTTACTGAATTATTTTCTGTGGTAATTGATAGCAAACTATGTTTCGTAGAGCTGAAGTTGTACTGACCTGAAACATTCCTTTAATCATTGCAGGCCAGTGTTTTTCCTCTCAGTAAAGTGATGACCTGCTGATAATGAGCTGATTTGTGTCCGTCTCTCCACAGATGCAGTGCAAGTTGTTTGTGTTCGATAAGCCAGCTCAGTCGTGGGTGGAACGAGGCCGCGGTCTGCTCAGACTTAACGACATGGCATCCACCGATGATGGCACGTTACAGTCGAGATTAGGTAAGAGCACCGTCGAGCTGGTCACGTTTCTTCGGAGTGATCTTCGCTTTTCTCATCTTTCTCCGTCTGTCTCGCAGTGATGCGTACACAGGGCAGTCTGCGGTTGATTCTCAACACGAAGCTTTGGCCTCAGATGCAGGTGGATAAAGCCAGCGAGAAAAGTGTTCGTATCACAGCCATGGACACTGAGGACCAGGGAGTCAAGGTCTTCCTCATATCGGTATGATGGACACCTCCATAACGCTTCACACAAGAAGGGGATTGGTTTTTAGTTGTATTGTCAGGGAATTAATGCAAAGGTAACAAGCAAAATTTGTTTGAAGAAGTAATTGTATATACACTAGAAGTATATGTATATACACTACCAGTCAAAAGTTTGGAAACATTACTATTTTTAATGTTTTTGAACGAAGTCTCTTCTGCTCATTAAGGCTGCATTTATTTCATAATAAATACAGAAAAAACAATAATACTGTGAAATATTATTACAATTTAAAATTATGGTTATCTATTTTAATATACTTTAAAATATAATTTATTTCTGTGATCAAAGCTGAATTTTCAGCATCATTACTCCAGTCTTCAGTGTCACATGATCTTTCAGAAATCATTGTAATATGCTGATTTGATACTCATTTATTATCAATGTTGGAAACAGTTGTGCTGCTTAATATTTTTTTGGGATTTATATATTTTTTGGGATTTTAATATTTTTTTTTTATTCAATGAATCCTGAAATACTTTTTTCAGGATTCATTGAATAAAAGGTTAAAAAGGACAGCATTTATTCAAAATATAAATCTTTTCTAACAATATAAATCTTTACTATCACTTTTTATCAATTTAACACATCCATGCTGAATAAAAGTATTAATTTCTTTCAAAAAAAAAAAAGAAAAAAAAAATTACTGGCCCCAAACTTTTGAACAGTAGTGTATATTTTTACAAAAGATTTCTATTTTAAATAAATGCTGATATTTTTTAACTTTTTATTCATCAAAGAATCCTGAAAAAGTATCACAGGTTATAAAATAATATTAAGCAGCACAACTGTTTCCAACATTGATAATAAATCATCATATTACAATGATTTCTGAAGGATCATGTGACACTGAAGACTGGAGTAATGATGCTGAAAATTCAGCTTTGAATCACAGTAATAAATTATTTTAAAGTATATTAAAATAGAAAACCATAATTTTAAATTGTAATAATATTTCACAATATTATTGTTTTTTTCTGTATTATGAAATAAATGCAGCCTTAATGAGCAGAAGAGACTTCGTTCAAAAACATATCACTTAGTCCTTCTCCATTCATCAGCGACTGGGAAAGTCCTGTAAATGTTGGTTTTGGGAACCCTGTATCATGGTTATAAGTTCAAAAATCAATGTGTGTCCTCAGGCGAGCTCTAAAGATGCCGGTCAGCTGGCCGCAGCGCTGCATCACCGGATCCTGGCCCTGCGGAGTCGCGTGGAACAGGAGACTGAGAGCACGCCCGCTCCAGCCGAACCAGAGATACCGCAGTCAAACGAAGACGACAGCGACGATGACGAACCCGCTAACAATAGCAGTGGCTCCAACACCACCGGCACGGGGAACTCCACCAGCAGCGGTACGGCCCTTTAATTTACACATTTCATCAGAGCATATGAAGCATGATGTGTCTGCAAAGCAGACACGTAGTTTATTGCTTTGACGCTCATTTTTCCCCCAAAGAGCACAATTGCTCCTAATTTAAAACATTTAGTACTGTAAAGAACTTTAGGGGTGCAGTGGAGACATTTTAAACTTTAGTTAGTGTGTAGGCTGGTAGGGACTACAACAAGCTTCTTCCCGGGTTGGTGACATAACTAACTCTAAAATTTACATAAACCCTGCCCCTGAGAACATGCAACAAAGGGGGTGAGGCCATGTTGGGCTGCTTTAGAGAAGAGGAAGAGTTGTTGTAGTAGAGTGTCGTTGACATGACGTCATTTTACGCCGGACTGCTTCACAAACGAGGGTCAAGGGGGTGGGAGCAGCAGCTCATTTGCATTCAAAGGGACACACACAAAAACTGTTGTCAAATTTGACAAGCTATAATAAATTATCTGTGGGGTATTTTGAGCTGAAACTTCAGACACATTCTTTCCCACATTCTTTAAAAGGGGCATTATAGGTCCCCTTTAAGTCTTATTTTTTAACTGAAATACCAATAATATTTGTTCAGCTCCTCAGTTAATGTTGACCTGTTCTCTTTCAGGTAACTGTGAGAGCAGCGAGACCCCAGCAGCCGAGAGCACATAGCATCATGAAGCTCTGCTCGACCCACAGCCGCCTGCCAGGGTTTTAGTACAGGCATCTCTGCGGACAGCCCAGACCGACATAGCCCCGTCAGACCGGTGCTGTGGACCCCTGGGACGGAGTCTCTCTCTCACCCAAACTTCTGTCGTTCATTTCCCCCTCCAACATTTATTGTAAATCTGGAGCTGTTTTTTTTTTTTTTTTTTTATCGTTTCGTTTTGTTTTTAGTTGTTTTTTCCTCTTGGACTGCAAATAAACAAACAAATTAAAAAGACAACAAAAAAGGAAAAAAATCGAGACTTTTCCATGTATGGCTTTGGACTTGGTCGCTCATCATATTGATGAGTGTGAGGGTGTTTCTCTCTCCGTCTAAGACACGGAATCGACAAGACTGCAGTTTCTACCGTGGGACCGTTTTTTACTCATTCGCTCTCTGTCCCTCCGTCTCTCTCTCTCTCTCTCTCTTTTCACTGGCTCTCGGCTTCAGACCATTTCATCATGACCTCGCAGCATCATCACACCTATCGGCCAATCAGCTGGCCGGTAGCACCAGTCACATGACCTATATCCCCCGTGTTCGGTGTAGTTGTACCATTTTTCCCAGGTTACGACTGATTTCTGCCAGTTTCACCAAGCATCTCCTGGATGTTCACTTTCTAGGACAAGCTGACACTTTTACTAGTCTGCTAAGATGGTAGTTAGATTTCTCATCGGTGTTAACGAATAAAGGACTTAACGGACACACGGACTCGTGCTGTAGTGAATCTGTTTCTAGAACTCGCCCCCTGTAAAAGAGAAAAATATCTCCACCCTAATGTCTCTTGAAACATCAAACTAAGTTGTGTAGCTTCGTTTAAGGGCAGATAATGTTTAATATTTCTTTTTTTAGTTGAACTGATGAGAATTTAACATTTAAAGCAGCATCTCTGTATTTGTTTTTGTTTTCCATATTCTGAGGGTTTGTATTGTTTTGGCCTTTTTTAAAATATTGATTTACTATATTAACTTTTTATCCATTTTCATGTCATTTGGAGACGATGTTTCTTCGTGTGTTGGAAGTTTGAGTGCATTTAGACAGAAAAAAAGGACAAAAAAAAAAACTTGTACCCTTGAATGTTCTGTAAATTTCTATGCGTATATTATCACTTACTAGCACACCATGTCTCCAAACTCCTTTACAAAATAAATAGTAATATCAAAGTTAAAAAAAAAAAAAAAAAGATGAAACATTTGAAATAAATTTTTGTCTTATGTCAAATCGTGGGCCTCAATTTCTCACAAGGAAGAGTTATGATTATAGCAGTTTTTGATTTATGGGTGTATCTCATAAACACCTCTGGGTCATATATATTTCACCCCTGAAGTCAAAAGAAAATATATTTTGCATAAAGGAAATATTGTCACAATGCAAACTTTTTAATGGTCTAAAATAGGCATTATTTAATTTTGTGTGAAATATACTACCGTTCCAAAGTTTGGGGTGAGATTTTATTTTTATAATTTCTTGATAAACGTCTCATGCTCAACAAGGCTGCATTTATTTGATCAAAAATATTAAAAACAATTGTGATATTTGAATATATTTATTCCTGTTAATTTTCAGCATCATTACTCCAGTCTTCAGTGTCACATGATCCTTCAGAAATCATTCTAATATGCTGATTTGCTGCTCAAGAAACATTTATCAATGTTAAAAAAAGTTAATATTTTTGTGTAAACCGTGATACATTTTTTCAAGATTCTTTGATGTATATAAAGTTCAAAAGAATCTTTTGTAGCATTATAAATGTCTTTACTGTCACTTTTGATCAATTTAATGCATTCCTACTGAATAAAAGTATTCATTTCTTTTTACATTTAGTTTTTAGTATTTAGCTAAAATTGGCAATTGCTAGTTGGTTGACAAATCTGTGTAAAGAGTCATAAATATTTTTAATTCTCATTAATATTTGCATCGATAATCAAACACGTATTTAGTAAAATGATATTAGAGGAGACATTGAGGTGTCATGTTGTGAATGTTCAGCAGATGGCGACAAACATCTGACTCCCTACAGCACAAATTTATCAATGCTCAAGTTCACAGCCTTAACAGCTGGTGTGATTTATCATCTGATTGAACAGTGTTTGTCAGAGAAATCAATAAAGCTCTTTTGAAGCTGACGTCTTACAATCCCAGATTTTGACAGCTGTCATGCCATTTACTTTCATGTCCTGGTCAAGCAGAATCAGATGGATCTGTGAGAGGGACTTCGCGTTCATTTTGTCTTCTGGGAACAAGCAATGTGTAAAAAATTAAGGCAAGATGTAGCAATCAAATACCTTTAATTAGACATGATTTCTACAAGTAAATATTTTACAGTCTGCACCATTTCACTGTTATTTCTAATGACAAATAGAACGCATTGAAACCAAAGACTATAGATTGAAACGGGATTTCTGAGCGAACGTGTCCGATGATGACTACAGCTTCCATGCGTTCTTCATCATGGTGATGAAATACTCGTCGCTGTCAATGGAGGCACTGACCCCGCTGTAATAGTTCACAAACTCCTCCAGCGTCACCTGTCACAGGAAGAAATAAAGGTGCGTTCACGCCATGTCGTAATTACGAGATTACAACTTGTAAAAAGAGTTCACGTCCTCGTAGAACTCGTAATTACAGCTTGTAAACTGAGAAACTTCTTGCAGCTCCTAGTACTCCTACTTGTACCACGTGACCGCTGCTGATTCATTTGGGAGTTGACATGAAAATCCACGAGCTGACATCTCGAAATTACATAAATTACGACATGGCGTGAACGCAGCATAAGAAACATGAATATACATTAAAAATTCAGATGCAGAAACAGTTGTCATTCAGACATTGCTAGTAAATTTAACAAACAAATTAAAAAGAAATGGCAAGTAACACATTGAATTAAGTTACGTGAAATTTGCATGTAGAAAAAAATGAAATGGCCTAGTATTTTCTTGTAAAACGTAGGCTACTCCAAAAATCTTTTTTTACAGCGTACTGAGGGAAATATGTACGGAACATATACTGACGCCTTTGGCTTGCTTAGTTGGGAATACGTAATATTCAATACTGCAATGTTTTCTTGCTTCGGACTTTTTTTCTCAGAATTGTGTGATAAACAATTGCAAGAAAAAAAGTCAGAATTGCAATTACGAGTTTATCGCGCAATTCTGACTTTATAACTCACAATTACGAGTTTATTGCGCAATTCTGATTTTATAACTCGCAATTTCGAGTTTATATTGCACAATTTTGACTTTATAACTCGCAATTATTAGTTTATATTGCACAATTTTGACTTTATAACTCACAATTACTAGTTTATATCGCGCAATTCTGACTTTATAACTCACAATTTCAAGTTCATATTGCGCAATTCTGACTTTATAACTCACAATTACGAGTTTATTGCGCAGTTCTGATTTTATAACTCGCAATTTCAAGTTTATATTGCACAATTCTGACTTTATAACTCGCAATTTCGAGTTTATATTGCGCAATTTTGACTTTATAACTCGCAATTTCGAGTTTATATTGCGCAATTTTGACTTTATAACTCGCAATTTCGAGTTTATATTGCGCAATTTTGATTTTATAACTCGCAATTTCGAGTTTATCGTGCAATTCTGACTTTATAACTCGCAATTATGAGTTTATCGCACAATTCTGATTTTATAACTCGCAATTTCGAGTTTATATTGCGCAATTCTGACTTTATAACTCACAATTTCAAGTTCATATTGCACAATTCTGACTTTATAACTCGCAATTTCGAATTTATATTACACAATTATGATTTTATAACTCGCAATTACTAGTTTATATTGCGCAATTCTGACTTTATAACTCACAATTATGAATTTATTGTGCAATTCTGATTTTATAACTCGCAATTTCGAGTTTATCACGCAATTCTGACTTTATAACTCACAATTACGAGTTTATTGTGCAATTCTGACTTTATAACTTGCAATTATGAGTTTATCGCACAATTCTGATTTTTAACTCACAATTACGATTTTATATTGCGCAATCCTGACTTTATAACTCACAATTACGAGTTTATTGCACAATTCTGATTTTATAACTCACAATTACGAGTTTATCGCACAATTCTGATTTTATAACTCGCAATTTCGAGTTTATATTGAGCAATTCTGACTTTATAACTCGCAATTTCGAATTTATATTGCGCAATTCTGATTTTATAACTGGCAATTTCGAGTTTATTGCGCAATTCTGATTTTATAACTGGCAATTTCGAGTTTATTGCGCAATTCTGACTTTACGTATAACTCACAATTATGAGTTTATCGCACAATTCTGATTTTATAACTCGCAATTACGATTTTATATTGCGCAATTCTGACTTTATAACTCGCAATTACGAGTTTATTGCGCAATTCTGACTTTATAACTTGCAATTATGAGTTTATCGCATAATTCTGATTTTATAACTCGCAATTACGATTTTATATTGCGCAATTCTGACTTTATAACTCACAATTACAAGTTTATATCACGCAATTCTGATTTTAGAACTCACAATTATGAGTTTATCGCACAATTCTGATTTTAGAACTCGCAATTACAAGTTTATATCGCACAATTCTCACTTTATAACTTGCAATTACGAGTTTATATCGCACAAGTCTGACTTATTTAATAACTCACGATTACGAGTTTATATCTCGCAATTCTGAGAAAAAAAGTCAGAATTATCTTTTAAATTGTTTTATTCAGTGGCGAAAACAAGCTTCCGTAGCACTGACACTACTGGATGAGAACTGAACTGATGAGAACATCACTGTTTTCTCCAGAGCTGCTTTATAGCTGAACTGAACTCATTCCATAATTGATGAACTTTACACAGTTATTGAACCAAACTGAATCAACTGGACACTAACCAGGCTAATCTGGAGTTAACTGAAGCATCATTGCTCATATAGTTAAATCATTTATTACACTCTTAAGGTTCAGCAGCAAAATGGCCTGTTTATTTTTAAGGGTCAGAGAAAAAGGGTTGAAATGGTCATGGAAAATTTAATTTTGCTGCAAGAAAACTTGACTGACATCATGAGTAAACTTCATGGAAACATAAAACAATTCATAAAAACATTATTTCCTTGCACAATAATAGTATAACAACTATACTCCTATAACATACGTATAGCTGTCAAAGGGGTGAAATAATAGTTTGCTTTGCAAAAAAAAAAAAAAAAAATTAAAAAGGTTTGAAAGGTGATAAACAACTCAAAATGAATAATTTTTATAAAGAATATATGAAAGGACTGTATTTTATAAAAGGTGTAATTTTCAGGTGTGTATAAAGGTCTTAAATTAATTTTGTCTTTAATAACTGTTTTGTTTTTGTCTCTTTTTGCACAGATTAAATTTAGTAGCAGAAGTGACGCTTTTTAAGAAAAAAGGATGTACAATAAACTAAGGCTTCAGCCCATTACTACCACATAAGAAAAAAAATCATGCTTTGGTAAATCATAATTTAAAGTTTAAATTATGACATAAAAAGTAGAAATTATGACTTTATAAAGTCAATTATGAGATTAAAAATTTGAAATGACAAAATGAAGAAATTCTGAAATAAAAGGTAATAATTATGACAAAACGTCAATTATGAGATGAACTAAATCATACTAAGTCATAATTATGAGATGAAAAGTCGAAAATGTGACTGTCATAATTATGACAAAAGTCGAAAATGTGACTTTAAAAGTCATGATTATGACAAAAAGTCGAAATTATGACATACTGTCATAATTATGAGATAAAAATTTGAAAATGTGACTATAAAAGTCTAAATTAGTCAATTGTGATGAAAAGTTCAAAATGTGACAGTCATAATTATGACAAGAGTTCAAAATGTGACTTTAAAAGTCAATTATGACAAAAAAGTTGAAATTATGACATAGTAAGTCAATTATGAGATGAAAAGTCGAAAATGTGACAGTCATAATTACTACAAAAAAGTCGAAATATGACATACTAAGTCATAATTATGCGATGAAAAGTTGAAAATGTTACTTTAAGTAATAATTATGACAAAAAAGTCAAAATTACGACATACTAAGTCATGAGTTTAAGTCAAAATTATGACAAAAATTGAGATTATGACTTAAAAAGTCATGAGATTAAAAAGTTGAAATTGTGATATAACAAGCAGAAATTAAGATTTAAGAAAGTCAATCGAAATTGACAAAAAAATTAAATTATGACATACTAAGTCATAATTATGATATAAGTCGACAGAAACAGACTTTTTATCTATTTTTAATTGTCAGTGTATAACGGTCTTAAGCAGTTTTGTCTTTAGTAACTGTTTTGTTTTTGTATCTTTTTGCATAGATTAAATTTAAAGTGGAAGCGACGCTTATTATGAAAAAACCTACACCTTTTTCAGTTAATATGTATAATAATTATGGTATTGTGTATATGAGGACCGAAATGAACACTCTTGATGATGATGATTGTAATATCTAATCTGCAGACCCTTATTAGACTGTAAAAGCAGGAATAAATTGCAGGAACCTTTCCATCCTTGTCGTGTGGAGAGTCGAAGCTGTCCAGGAACGAGCGGAAGACTTGTTCTTCTGTCCACTCTCCGCTCTTGTGTTTGGGGTGATGTTTGCTGTTGTAAACACCCTGTAGATCTTCTATGGTCACAACGCCGTCTCCTGTCTTATCAAGCTTCTGGAACGCCTGACTGATCACCTGTTTGCGTACGCTCGACATGGGCGGCTGACACACAGACACGAAATGAAGCGGGATGCATCGCAGTTAGCATGAAAAATATGTTTTTGAAAATGGATGGGGGAACATTTCTGTATCCTGGAAACAGTTCTGTTTGTTTGGTCTGTTCTTACCCTTAGTTTCTCAAGAAACTCATCAAAGTTGATGGTGCCGCTTCCATCCTTATCCATTATGGTGAAGATCTGTTGTGCTTTGTCCTTCCCCACGGACACGCCGTAGTTCTCCAGCCCCTTCTGGAACTCCTGGAAGTCCAGAGATTTACTGCCATCATCGTCCATAATGCGAAACGTCCTGGAAAAAATATTTATGTTCTTAGTTTAAATGTTGAACTTAAACATATTTATAATACTATACCTTTGTAAAAGCTGAATGATATAGAAAAATTTTATTTAAAATATTGATTTATCACCTCACAAGCATCATGGTATCATCTTATTAGGTGAATTTCATATATACATGTCCAAGTCATATTTCACCCCAAAATCCAGCAATTAAAATTATATAAACTGTATTTATGTAATTTATTAATAGTAATTTATGTTCTTTTAAACAGAAATCTTTGTACTACAGCATTTTTTACTGTAATACAGAAACAATATTGCAATGAGAATTTTAAAAGTAATGAGAATCACAAAGAATAATGTGAATTACAAAAAAAACCTTTTTCTGCATCTGGATACATTACAATATTGAGAATTTTTACTGTGTTTAATTTTCATGATGATTAATTTTCAAATAGCCTCCATTTTCTTTATGCACAACATAAATTCTTTATTTTTTGAAATCAGTGTTATTTTAGTATCATACTAATATTGCTTTAATAAATATTTTTTATTTTTACATTTTCCGTTTGAGTTTTAGTGTTTATGTAAAAAAAAATATGTCTATATAGGTTTTATTTATTTTTATTTTAGTTTAAATTTTACTTATTTTAGTACATCAAGTTAAACTAAGTGAAAATGAGACATTGCCTTAAACCAGCTGAAATAAAATACTTTTTTTATGTTACAAGCCATGCATGTATATATATATACATATAATTATATATATATATATATATATATATTATATTTTTTGGGGTAGTTTTCGTTTTAGTTTCAGGTACCTATAATAACCCTGGGTGAAAAAAATTCAGTCCCTCTGGAGTAACCTGAGGTTAATTATCTCAATGCTAATAATCACTCGCTCCTAGCAGGGATCAGAACAACAACTTTCCCATTACAAGTCTTTATCACTGCCCCACATCACCTCATTTTTGTTCTTTTGAATCAAAGGATGTATATATTCCCTGTGGAGTGTTTTTTAAAAGACTAGATTTTTTTCCCTTGCCTTCCCAGACCCTTGATTCCCGCCGCACCCCTGTTGAGGCACTGCTGCCGGAGCTCCTGCACTGCATCTGTGGCCATTACTCTCTGTCAGTCTCTTTCAGGTGTGTATCTCAAATCTGGTCTCTGTGGATCCCACTGCAGCTTCAGGTTGATCTATGGCACAAAATTAAAGTGTTATACAAATCACAATTTGATATGAGCTATTATAGCATTTGTAAACATTTACACTGAACACATTTAAGATATTTACACCACATGCGCATTAAGAATGCAGAAATGCAATGAGGTGGTCCTCAAGACGTCACGTGGGCTTACAAGGAAGTGTTTTTATACGATTTCTGTTGGCTTGGAAACATAAACTCAAAGAATGTAACTATGGCAACTGTACACATAAACCGCCATAAAACAAGCTGTAGTAACCATAGACATAACGATTATCAACAGACACGATATATTTCATCTTTCTCTAAACATTTTATAATGAGAAAAAAATCACAAAATAACGCACTGCTATATTATCATCATCATTTAGGCTGTCAGTATCCATTGTGAGAAAATATTAGACGAATAAACAAATATTAAAACAAAAAAGGACAAAACCATTTCTATGTATTAAATATTTCTATTTTATTTCTACGAATCAAAAAGTAGAAATTACTTTTAGGAGAATGGTTTAACATGAAGTTCAAATCAAATAAATATAAAGGAAATATACCTGTATCTTGCGAGGGTCTCTGGAGGAGTGAGCTGTGTGTCCCATGTGTTTCTCAGGTGCACTTGCTCGTTTCCCCGCCCCTCCAAACTCAACACTTCTTTTGATTGGCTGCAACGCGTGTCAATCATCATATTCTGCGTCCATTATCTGCATTAGCAGATAATATATTTTTAATATATATATAGTTTACGCTTTTAAACCTATCGATAGCTGAGTTTTACCATGGTAACCATAGTTTCTACCTAAATACCAGAGTTAGGCAACTACAATTATTATTTCCGCTGTTTTTTATATTGTAAAGCAATATACATTCATATGGAATCACATTCAAAGTGTAATACATGTTCAAAATATTTCTGTAATTTTGTTTAATAGTTTTATTAGTAAAACTGTAGGAAACTACAGGTACCAAGCTAATTTTGTATAAGGCGGGAATATTCGATCACGTGACGCTAAATCGCTTGAAGGATTAAACGCGTCTCATAATCTCCACAATATGGCCTACTACTGGTTTAAATCAGACACTTACTGATGAATTTACTACGGTAAACTACGACACTTAAGTACAGGTAAAGATAATTGTCTAAACAAACCCTATTCATGTATGGACTAGTTTGTAGATTGAGGTAATTTGTTGTTTTAGTGTATAGAAACCTGTCAAAACCAGTAAATGGGGAATCTCATTAAAACAAGTAAAGTTACAGATTACCTTTCACCCACAAATCATTACTCCAAATCCACAAATTCCCATTATTCTCAATGATAGCCTAATTCTTGTAAACCAGTTGGTTCACATTAGTTTTTGATTGTATGACCCATTAGGAATATTGTTCTTGACTTAATGATTCACCCAAAAGTGTTCACAGCTGTAAGTTTTGATGTTTTTCTATTCAGATGCGTGTATTTACAGTTTTATTTAAAGGAGAAGCAGTTGCTTTTAATTGTTTTGTTGTAGAAGTGGAAAGAAACATTGACAAAAACCTCAGTTTTGTCAATTAGTACCACTTAGAGGAAGATTACTTGTTTGCTGGTTTTAAACAGACCAAGGATAGCATTAGAGGTTGAACAGAGTCATTGGATTGCACAACAGTGATGTTTTTTAAAGTTTGTTCAAAACATTTCAGTTAATTATATGATGTTAAAATCCGAATAATGTGTTAATTAAGATCATTTTACAAATGTATTGTGTCCCTATGAAGTATTCACCCCCTTGGAAGCATTCATGTTTTACAACATTTAGCCACAGAGGAAATAATTAGGCTAGTGTTTTTTTGGACACCGATCAACAGTAAAATATTCTTTCATGTCAACACACATTGCACATCTGTTCCCAGATGTTGATTTACATAAATTCCCATAAATGATCGTTGTTTAAATTAATGATCAATGAACTGATTTATCGTTAACCAACCTCTTAAATCCTAAGCGGAGGGCTCTACTAAGATATCACGTTACTTAACCACTTGCTTAACCAACATAAAAGTGTCATTTTAAAGCTTAGAAGCTTGGCTTAGTGGTAAATATAAGGAATATGACCATCACTTAAAAAGTGCTTTTATATTTGCTGACATATTACAAGTGCTCTATTTTCATAACATGAAAAAATAACAGCTTTACATGAAAATGTGATCTGTAAAATCATTTCTATGTACTTTTAGTGTGGCGTTTACACAAGTAGTTCTTATGTTTAGTAAAATCACTTGTTTGGAAGGTTTTTTGGACCCTTGGTTAATTATGTTTGGAAATAAACAGCTAGCCTATACTTAATCCATGGCTCGAATTATTAATTCACTTGGAGAGCGCTCGCTTCATTTTCTGCTGCAAGTGTTTTCCTCAAAACTTTTATTGATTAAATTATTGCCGACAATTAAGGATGCAAAGGGTCAGAAAGTTTCTTGGAAAATTTTCCTGAAAGTTTCCAAAAATCCTGGAAAGTTTCTGGAAATTCTGGAAATTTTCCAGGAATTTACAGGAAATTTTCTGTCCTTTTGCATCCCTATCAACAATTAATCGATCACAGATTAATTGTTAGCATTCTTACTTCCCACCATTGTTCTGTTTAGAGCTCAAGCTTGGTCAGGTTGCATGGAGATTGTGTGTGAACAGCCTTTTTCAAGTTCTTGAATTTTTTTAAATGTAAAATTAGAAAAATGCTAAATATTTCTTAGCCAAAAAGTAATAGTAATAAATAACACCAGTAATAGGCTATTATTAACAGCAAATGCTTTGTAAAAACAGAAAATAACAACACCTTTCAGCCTGTCACCATCATGCAAACATGAAATATCAAACACATAGTAGTAGGTTTATGCATTCAATTGCACTATTTTTCCTATTTTTTTATGTTTCATGGCTGAGACGCCGCAAAAGATGCGAGACAGGAGTGCAACAGCCAAACACGTCCGCCAAACATAAAAAAAAAGCGTTCAACTTGTGCTTAATAACTTTTTTCCCGTTCCACTCATTCCGCTCGTTTTTTTTCAACTCAATAATGCATTTCTGAGTGAACAGCCGCTTAAAGCCCAAAGTATAGTTCACTTTTTACACGGATGCGAAGGTCAGCGTACAGTGCACGTGACGCGAATTTCGTCATCAGAAGATGACGTACTTGATGCATTTAATTTTTTTGCAGTGATTAGTTTATCCACAAGGTGTCAACCGTGCCCTGGGGCCGTTGATTCACAAGCTAGTCAAAGAAAAACTGCAAACAGAACAAACCGGAACACATGCAAGCTACAGCGATGATGGAGGCCTACATACACGAGATATAATGCGAAGAGGTTAGAAAATACCCTCATTTGTACAGCTCTAGCATGAAAGAATACAAAGATGTTTACATGGGTTGTAGAGTTGTCAAAAGTAATGACTTCGGTACCACGTCGGTACTGAAATGTAAAAAATGTGACGCTTTGAACGCTGTTGAGCGGATTCGTAAACAACTCTGATTGGCCATTATGTTGACGCACTCATTGGATATGTCTGTGATTGGCTACAATGATCAACGCTTCAAAAACGTTGTAAATAGTCTAGGGCTGGGCGATTTTTTTCGATTTTTTTTCGATTAATTCGAATGTAATGTTTTGCCTTGATTTTATTATTTTTTTAAATTGAGAAATCGCAATTTTGAATAAAAATGTTAGCAAGCGTTACAATTAGACATGTTGACAATACAGCAATGATAACCGTGTTAGGAGAAGAAAATGATCCGATCATGATGGCACCGGCGCGCCTGATTAACCGACGCTCTATGAACGTAGAAAACATCACTATTCTTAAGCGGCTGTTCATTCAGAAATGCTTTATTGCATTATAAAAATGAGACACAGGCAGTGGAATGAGGAAAAAAAAGGCAAAGATATTAAACGCGAGTTGAGCTTTTTTTTTTACTTGACTGCCGTGTTTTTAGAATGCCGTTTCATGAGTGAGACGCTGCAAAAGACGTGAGACACAAGTGCAACACCTAAACATGTCCGCCAAACATAAAAACAATTGGACAAATAGCGCAATGAAATGCAAAAACCTGTAAACCTGTTTGATATTTCACGTTTGCATGATGGTGACAGGATGAAAGCTGCTGTTGTTTCTGTTTTTACAAAGCATTTGCTGTTAATAATAACCTATTACTGGTGTTATTTATTGCTATTACTTTTTGGCTAAGAAATATTTAGCATTTTCTTATATTATATTATTTCTGAGTATATAGGATGTGTTTAAGATAAGTTTGTACAACATTTGCCTTCATATTTCAGGCATATTTTCTGCAAAGATATTTAACAAATTGTTTTACATTTACACCATGTTGATCACTTCATGTGTGGTGCACTTGGAATGAAACTTTTTTTTTGTTACTTAATGTTACTTAAATCATATTGTAGTTAAGTTTTTAGGTTGATTAAACAGTAAAAAAAAAAAAAAAAAAAAAAAAATCGGACTCGGTCAATCGGTGAATCGGTCAATCGTTCTGAAAAAATCGAGATTTTATTTTTTTGCCATATCGCCCAGCCCTAAAATAGTCATCAATGACTGCTTACACAGATACACGGGGAGCGTTTGAAAGCAGGCATCTGTCTCAGACCGGTCTGCTTTCAAAACGCTTTCAATTTCTAACACTTCCGTGTGCTTTCAAACGCTCCCGTGCTTTGATCATTGTAGCCAAACACAGAAATATCCAATGAGCACGTCAATACAATGGCCAATCAGAGGTGATTACGAATCCACTCAACAGCGCTCAATGCTTCACATTTTTAAAATTTCAGTACCAAAGTCGGTACTTTTGACAACTCTAATGGGGTGTAACTTGTGGCGAGAGATTGCTCAAAACTGCACATACATCGAACGCCTGTGTATGCGTACGAGTTGAATGAAGTATGCTTTGCAAGGCTGGGCATTCGACTGTGCACGTACACTAGCGTACGTGTAAAAAAAATGAATGCTGTGTCCGAAATCGCCCCCTATACCCTCATTCACTATTCCCTACATTACTCCACTAATATAGTCCAGTTGAAGGAGTGAATGAAACGAGTGAGTGAATTCGGACACTGAGTGCGCCGGAAGGGCTGCCGATTTCGCATAGTTTGTGCTTGCTGTTTAATAATCATTTAAAATGTAGAAAACTGGCAGCACCAGTAGTAATGAATATTTATGTTAAACTCTGCCATGAAAACTAACATGTACAAACCTTAACTAAATGATTTAATGATCAATTAAAAAGGAAATTATACCTGTATGATATTATACTGGACCAGCGCGGTTTGGAAAATGAATGGATGATTGATTCAGCTGCAGGCGCCATCTCCTGGCGAGACGCGGGAATTCATTCAGCGCGCGACTCTCACAGTGCATTATGGGTATTCTCTAGCCGTTGAGCATGCATCGGTTGTACACTCTAGGGCTGGGCGATATGGCTGAAAACTGTATCACGATATCAGTGTTTCATATCGGTCAATATCGATAATTATTGATAATTTTTTCTGACCCATTTAAAATAAGGACCAGGAGAAAAATATATTACATTTAAACATTTTTATTTTAAACTTAACCTTCCTCTGATCATAATCCCCTCAGTTATTAAGACAGAAATGTCAACAACCATGGAAAACTCAAATAATTAAAATGTTGTGCGGTGTTGCAGCTACAGATGTTGTTGGTTGAATACGGCTGTGCTCCAAAGGGTGAGCGCGGCTAAGGTGGTACATCAAGTTCGTGGTATTACCAGTCTTGCATAATTTGCAGACGACATTGGTCTGACTACGGTCAGACTTATAATATCCAAAAAACTGCCATACTGGCGAGCTGACATTTCCTCTTTTATTTACAATTTCCTCGCTTGCTGCGGCACTCATTTTCTGCTTATCAGTTGCCGGTTACTGAAGAGGAATCCAGCAGACCAGCACGAGACAACGATATGGCGCAACCAAACTTGATACTGTTACATGATTGGCTGTTAGCGTGTCACTCCCTACGTTGCTAGGTTACCAGAGAGCGAGTGCCTTTGTTAATGCAACCAAACTTGCTTCGCAACCTCTGTTTTCTTCCGACGAAGAATAAAAAAAATATCGAACGTTTTATCGAACACATTTTTTATTGATATCGATCACGTGTCTATCGCGATACATATCGTTATCGTTTTATCGCCCAGCCCTAGTACACTCGTTATTGCAGTGCATTGTGGGATTGAATGAGTGCACTCAACATCGTCCACTGTGGTTTCGGACACCACTACAAATGGCTGTCCCCTCAAATAGTGCCCTATTTAAGGGTATAGGGGGAGATTTCGGACACAGCCGAAGTATACCCAGGGCTTAAGACTGACAATGTATTCTACGTTCATTGAGCATCACAGGAGAACGGTTAATCAGGTGCGCCATCATGTGGTCGGATCATTTTCTTCTCTTAATGGTTATCGTTGCTGTATTGTCAACATGACTGATTGTAATGTTTGCTAACATTTTTATTCAAAATCGTGATTTCTCAATTTAAAAATAATAAAATCGAGGCAAAACATTAAATTCGAATTAATCGAAAAAAAAACTGAAAAATCGCACAGCCCTGCTGTTTAGTATGGCAATTTCTGTTAGGATCTTATTTAGAACATTGAACTATTTTTTTTTTTTTCTTCAGTGCGACTCTTCCAGGACGTCTAGTTGTGGTAGTCTAGTTGTCATTGGTTTCTTGGTGGCCTCATTTGGATTTACAGCTTTTGTACTCCAAGGGATATTCAGTGTCTTGAAAATCTGGTATCCGTTTCCTTCCTTATGCTTTTTAATTAGTTGCATGTAGTCATCTTTTTTCTTAATGGAGTTCAGCCACAGTACTGACTCACCAGAAAGCTGGAACTTCCAGATTTAGGTGTTATTAAACCCCTTGACTACACAAGTGATCTCAATTTAACTATTTATGTGACCTCAAAACCCAATTGGTTGCACCAGTGATGATATAGGTGTATCATATTAAATGGGCTGAATGCTTATGAAATGAGTTATATTGAATTTTACATTCTGTTTATTTCAGGGCACTTTGTAGAATCTGTTTTCACTTACTAACGTTAACGAGTCATCCACTTATTTATGTTATTGGTTTAATTTTTTTTTTTTTTTTTATTGTCCTTACATCACCCCAATATCTTAAACATCAAAGCTTCATAAACAAGATCTCTACCACCAGAATTGAATTCTTCTGTTTTGTGCCCTGAAGATGCGGCATTGTAAATCTGCCGTCTACACATCTTTTATGAGCATAAACAGGAAAGTGAATGTAGAAACCCAAGACAAATAAGCAACTTTTCTGTTGTTGTTGATGTAAGCTGGGTATGTTTATTCAGCCGACTTTAGAAATTCCATTTGGCACAAGTATACAATAATAAATAAGTTTCTGTCTCCCTCCTGAAATATCTAAATATAAATGTAAAGCATTTTGCAATAAATACGGTATATCCACAATACAGATGCACTGCATCGACATTTCTGCTGTTGGTATGAGAAATCCAACACTCCCAAAAGCTGATCATGATTAGTTGACATGGGAAATGTAACAACAACACACACGCATGCACTCACACACACATTTGCATTCCTGTAATACTGCGCAGTACTTTCATCTCATTTTTACACACAAATACAGACACTAAAGTACTCCACTCCAGTATAAATGGACAGAAGTAGAGTCACAGAACCCCTTGTCCTATTTGCATCATCTTTTTTCAGAGGAGGACAAAAACTTTGGATCTATTTCCATACATGCTGGGTGACATATAGTTATTTCCAAAAATAAGAATTTTATTTGCATAGACAACACTGATACTGCCTGGTCAAAGCAAGCGATCACGTTCTGTATCCAATTAGCAAGATTAGACAAAGTTTAATCGCTTACTAGTGTTCCATTGGCAGTGTCCCCTAAATTTCAAAAAACAAATTAAAAACACATTTTCTCGTCTACTGTTGATATTTCCACAGGGCAGGATGAACTGATTGTTTAAACTTGATTCATTCTTTCTGCAGTGTTTGACAAGATTCTGGAAATTTCATTATCATTCAGAAGATGTGTTTTAATTTGCAGTTCAAATACATGAACAACAAAACAAATTTTCCACCTGAATTGAAACGGAAGTGATCCATGTAAAAGGACTGCATGCTCCATTAGCTGTTGCCTTGTTTTTACAGTAATGCCATTAGCTTGAAGGAAAGACGTGTTTAGGGCTTGACGGATCCAGGCGTGACTCCAATCTCATTAGTAGTTGTGTCCTTAATTACTTCAGAGTTATTCAATTAGACCACGGTCTTTTTCGGTGAGAAAGAACAACAAGGATGAAGAATTTATCTGAAGAAATATCAAGAAATGTAGTTGTCATTATCTCAATGTTCTATGAACTTTTGGCTCATTTGACTCAGACCAAATTCAACTATATCAGATTGTTCAGCACGCTTTGTATATAAACCAGATTTGTCGTTTTGTGTTTCTGACTTGAAGCTTGGAATATGGTGTAATATATACTGGAATTTAATTGGAATGTAGCTATAAGAAGACTGGCTGCACTTACAGTATGTTTCTGAAAGGACAAGGCTAAACTTAACGCTTAATCCTGTATGTCTGAACAGCTTAGGACTGTCAGCTCCACCATCAGTCTTTTCAGCAGCTCATCTTCACACATACAATTATCACTTAACTGTTTATGACAGATTTCATACTCTGTGATTAGTCCAGTACCTAGAATAACATAAAGAACATGTTCTAATGGAAGAGTGAAACATGTACACTCTTAAAAATAAAGGTTCAAAGGGTTTTCAGCCTGAGTCACAAATTAACCCTTTTAAGCTGCACAAACTTTATAACTTGGGTAGATCTTTAGAAAACCATATATAGGTAAATCAGCATAAATTAAAGGTGGTACAAAAATACTATCATGCACAATGTATAAATAGTTCACAACTGAAATATATATATATATATATTTTTGTAATGAGAATGAGTGCAATGAATTGCCATAACACCATAATGAAAAAGCTCTCATGCGTCTTAAAAACAGACGTCACTTTATGTAAAATATAATATTTTTTTATGTCTTTCATTTGATTGAGATCAAAGGACCCATGACATGTTCTTGACAGGTTTTGTGAGATTTAACATTATGTACTGGTGCTTTAAAAGCCGGAAACAAATACGTTGATCTGAACTGAAGAATCAAGGATTTTATTTAATCTCCAAAGAGCCATTTAGCTACTGATGTACAGCAGAAAAATGGTTCTTAAAGGATTAGTTCACTTCAGAATTAAAATTTCCTGATTATATCCTCACCCCCATGTCATCCAAGATGTTTATGTCTTTCTTTCTTCAGTCGAAAAGAAAATAAGGTTTTTGAGAAAAACATTCCAGGATTTTTCTCCATATAGTGGACTTCAACAGTTACCAATGGGTTGAAGGTCCAAATGTCAGTTTCAGAGCTCTACATGATCCCAGACAAGGAATAAGGGTCTTATCTAGTAAAACGATCAGTCATTTTCTAAAAAAAAAAAAAAAATAATATACTTTTTAACCACAAATGCTCATTTTGCACTGCTCTGCGATACGCCACGCATTACGTAATCATGTTGGAAAGGTCACACGTGACGTAGGCGGAAGTACCGATCAAGTGTTTACAAAGAGAACATGCAAAGAATTCAAACGGCCTTTACAAAAAAAGGTAAAACAAAGATGTCTGATGATTTTGAAGTTGAAGGAGAAAATGATTTTTTTGCCGTACTACTGTACTTCTGCCTATGTCACGCGTGACCTTTCCAACGTGATGCGTGGCGCGTAGCAGATCAGTGCAAGACGAGCATTTGTTTTTAAAAAGTATATCATTATTTTTTTTTTTTTTTTTTAGAAAATGACTGATTGTTTCTCTAGATAAGACCCTTATTCCTCGTCTGGGATCGTGTAGAGCCCTTTGAAGCTGCACTGAAACTGACATTTGGACAACCCTCTTGAAGTCCACTATATGGAGAAAAATCCTGGAATGTTTTCTTCAAAAACCATAATTTCTTTTCGACTGAAGAAAGAAAGACATAAACATCTTGGAAGACAAGGGCGTGAGTTAATTATCAGGAAATTTTAATTCTGAAGTGAACTAATCCTTTAAGAGGAAAGATATTTGTTTAATGTAAAATGCTACAAAGAACCATTGAAGAACCTTTATTTTTAAGAGCAAAATGTTCCATCTGTATAAATAAAGGTTACAATTACTTGTAAATGTATAGGTTTTGCTGTTGAAAAGGTCTAAATCTGGAATTACTTTCCAAAAGACAATGCATCTTGAGTTGATTATTGTCTAAAAGAATGTAAACATGAACATGTTCATGAGAAAAATGAACTTTTAAGGTCTTTGAGGGGCGACACCTTTGGGAAAACATTTGAAGCTGTACTTTTCCCTATTGGCTTTTGGAATTGGGTAGCCTATTCTTATTTTAAATCTAAATATTTGGGTATAAATTGTCTCAAAGACGAGAGAACATGGGATTTGATCAGACATGCTTTGGCAAGGCTTTAAGGTCAAATTTAAGGGCTTGATATAGTGTGCATATACATTTCAAGTGACAATGTTGTTTTAGGTAATATCCATCCTTGGAGACTTTTGGTAGAGAAGCATTTCTCTACATGTATATACCTCTGATTCATATTTCTGACTAATGTAATCCCTGGAAGTGGGTGCGGTAGAGCAAGATTCATTGCATGTACATTCTTCTAAGAAAACAAACAAAAAAGAAACAAAGAAAGAAATGAGGTAGTTTTCACAGCTGTGTTGCACTTCATACTTCAGTATTCAGATTTGTAACAAAAGCGAGCAGCATACAGTCGTCGCTGTAGCCCTCTACCACTTACATATCTTCAGATAAATACTACTTGTTCTTCTGCAGAAGTTTCCAGTGGAAGGCAAAACGAGTCTCCCGCCAGCTTTCGGTCCCATCGATTAAACTGACGATCCACCTTTGGTCAAAGTCCAGTGCCATGCACTAATCAAAAGTGCCAGTAACCACTGAAAAGGCAGAAACAAATCTTTTTTCTGTGACAAACTTTCCAGAGTT
Source organism: Ctenopharyngodon idella (assembly GCF_019924925.1). Classification (NCBI taxonomy): domain Eukaryota; kingdom Metazoa; phylum Chordata; class Actinopteri; order Cypriniformes; family Xenocyprididae; genus Ctenopharyngodon; species Ctenopharyngodon idella. The sequence continues at coordinate 40,560,151 of NC_067221.1, read as the reverse complement.
GGCTTTAGACAATTCAGGCCTTGTCTTTTGTGTTTTGTGTATCAATTTCTGGTGGCTTTCATTCTTTCCATGGTGGCGTACCGGAACCCTCTTAGCATATTTTTCAAAATTGCAATATGCCCTGCGTTCTCGAATAGTTCTTTGTGTCACACGGTTGCCCTTTCCAAAGCTCCTATAGTTTCCATGGAATTCTGAAACATTCTCTGGTATTCCTATGGTGAAGACATACTCCCTGAAGTTTCCACAGTTATCTGAATGTCATACGCAACCGCACGCTCTCGCAGATACATTGTGGATTGTGTAGAACATGCCCTTGTTGTCAAGGAAAGACATTTTCTTCTCGAACTTCGTAGGCCGACAACAAGGAGTGTAGCGCGCCTTGTCTTTTTTCCCATTGTCCCGTCCTCGTCTCCCTTTCTCACTGGAGCCGTTATTCAACTGCCTGTGCTCCATTACAAAGTCATAGTTGCGTCGTTCATGGATGCAATTCCCACTGCAGTACCTGAAGAGCAGTGTCTCATCGCTTTCGTACCCGAGCCCAAGCTCGCTCACCGTGAGCTCGATCTTTTGTAGAGAACAAGGCTTTGGACCCTTCCGTGCTCGTTTGGTTCTCCGCCCTGCCTCGTTTCTGATCCTCCTTTCCTTTCGTTCCACCAGAGTCGCGATCACCTTCTTCAGCTCGCCCTCGGTGAAGCTTTGGAAGAGGTACGAAACTAGAGGAGGAAAAACACCCAGAGGAGAATGTTAATGCTCATAGGTTGCTCTTCCACAATTCAAGAGACTTAATTGAGTTCTTAGGCCAGAAACATACTTTCCACAATGTATGCTTTCCAAACTTTTTGATAATGTGCCATTAAACATACTTAATGTGCGTTTGTGTTTCTGAGGCAGTAACAAACCTCAGTTCTCAAGGGGCGATAGAGTTACCTTTGAATGTCTGTGTCATTAAACCAGAGCTGGGCTAATTTACCATCGGTTCCCTCCGGAGTTTCTTGTGGGTTTTTTAGAATAGCAATTTTGGATTTATGAGTAAAATAAGGTTCATTGTTAACATTATCTTTCACATTTTTGTTCTACAACATAAATTATACACAATTAGGTTTCAAATGAAGCCACTCTGTCTGTTTTTTGCTACCAAAAGGTTCATTGGTGTTCCATATAGAACTCTAGAGTTCTTGACTCAAATTTAAAGAACTCTGTACGGCAAAAAGGTTCTATATAAGAAGAAATTTATAAATACGTTCATGTTAAATTTGAAATTACCCATTATTCTTGTGATAAAGTATGTTATTGAGCTGCTTAATTCATAAAATTTAATTAACATTAAAAATAAAACAAATTAAAACTAAATCCATGAAATGATGACATCGTGAAAGGTTCTATATATGAAGTGCCTGATGAAACCCTTTTAAAGGATTAGTTCACTTCAGAATTAAAATTTCCTGATAATTTACTCACCCCCATGTCATCCAAGATGTTTATGTCTTTCTTTCTTCAGTCGAAAAGAAATTAAGGTTTTTGAAGAAAACATTCCAGGATTTTTCTCCATATAGTGGACTTCACTGGGGTTCAACGGGTTGAAGGTCCAAATGTCAGTTTCAGTGCAGCTTCAAAGAGCTCTACATGATCCCAGACGAGGAATAAGAGTCTTATCTAGAGAAACTATCGGTCATTTTCCCAAAAAAAATAAAATATATATACTTTTTAACCACAAATGCTCGTCTTGCACTAGCTCTGCGATGCGCCACACATTACGTAATCACGTTGGAAAGGTCACGCGTGATGTAGGCGAACGTGCAAAGTCTAAGTCAAACGGCCTTTACAAAAAAAGGTAAAACAACGATGTCAGACGATTTTGAAGCTGGAGGAGAAAATAAGATGGAGTTTTTCGCCCTACCGTGGTACTTCCTCCTACGTCACACGTGACCTTTCCAGTGTGATTACGTAATGCGTGGTGCATCGCAGAGCAGTGCAAGATGAGCATTTTTGGTTAAAAAGTATATTATTCGCTAGATAAGACCCTTATTCCTTGGCTGGCATCGTGTAGAGCCCTTTGAAGCTGCACTGAAACTGACATTTGGGCCTTCAACCTGTTGGTCCTTTATTTCTCAAGTGAACTAATCCTTTAAGGTTCCATTTAGAACCTTTTCTTCTAAGAGAAACTTCCAACAGTAAATGGATATGTAGCAAATTGCAAACAACTCAATTTTTTTTTTTTTAAATACAGCGAATTAAAAATTCATATTTGAAGTCTGGCTGTGTGTAATTTACAGTGTGTTGTAGAACAAAATATAAAAGTTTTTTCTATGTTAGCCTCAGAACTTATTTTACTCATATGAAAACATAGGGAACTCTTGAGGGAACCCAATAAAATGCTAATTCTCTTGGTTTTGTGTACAAACTGAACAGCTCTATAGCTACAGTAGCTATAAACATGCTGACATTAACTAGATTCTCTTCAAATGATTTTGCCTGAAAGAAAAAGCTCACTGTAGAAGTTTCCCGCTATAGTGATTCTTGTGGCAACATGTACTTGCATTGTGTTAGTCGGAGACATCTGCTTTCTTGTGCTTGCATAGTGTGTTTCAGACCTTAGTAATGTTTGCTTTAAGTATCAACTTTGTCTTAGATGTTTTTAGTGAAATTCCTTAGAAGTGAACGGATGCACAAATGAAACAGTTCTCGGAATACAGTAAGAATATAGACCTTATTGAGGACGGAAAGCATATTTAATTTGACACAAATGAAAACAAGGCTGAAGGCTGTTAAAAGTGTTTCGAGTCAGTTCTGCATTTCTGCTGAAAATTTTATATTCATTGATTTTGTACACCCATTTTTATACCTTGCAAACTCAAACATTTGTTTTTTGTGGTGTATTCTACATTGTTGTTGCCAATTCTGCTGATTTGTCACCAAGATAATGTTGTTAATCTAGCTGGCTTACATAGAAGCAGTTAATAATGACTTGAAAGCATCATTAAGAATGTGTTAAACTACAAACCACTACAAATCAGTAATGTTTTGCATCATATAATCATTGTTTATAAGGAAAAGTGTGTTTTTGAATTTATGGTTTACTGGCCAGAAATAAAATCCTTATTGTTGAGCCCTGGACTATATTAATAGGATTTTATATACCTTTTGTACTTTCTTTTCATTTTCATCTTTGTCTAATTACATTTTTATGGCATCAACCCTCGCTGTGGTCTAGAACTATAAAACGTATGTGAATAAGCAGAAAGTTTTTGCTTTCTTAATAGCTAGGAATAAAGAAGACTTGTGAGATTTCTCGAGTCTTATTTTCAGGAGACACATCTTGGTAACTTCAGCTTCAGCTCTCCATTTAAACTCATTGCTGTCTAGGATAGGAACACAGTTGCAATAAAATTACAGAACAATATAAGCGAGAGTCATTACTAAAAGCTGCAATTTACAGTCATTATTTAAACTCTTTGACAAAAGATGTTTACCAATCAGAATGCAGCATGCTAAAAAAAAGTACAGGTTGTAGCACCTTTATTAAAGAAGCTGCCAATGAGCCGCTAATTTTATTTCCTTCGGATTCATTTTGCACAATATTTTAAAAGTAAATGCATTTTCTAAAATTGCAATTAAAACCACAATCAGTATCTTATATTGTCCATACAACAATTTCTTATTTTTTCCTTCTCTGTCTGTCTTCCAGGGCTCTTAAAACAATATTGTTTGTGTTACACTTAAGAGCTCAAAGGGCTTGACCTGCACATTTTGTCGAGGATTCATGAGCTTTAAACCTCTCTAATGATCAGGGTTGTAAAGCAGGATTACCTCCATCTTTAAGATGGGTTTAGAGCATTTTTGCACTGACCTTTCGGTACTCCATGTCAGTAGTTCCTAACCCTGGTCCTGGAGTGCCTAAAACTACATGTTTTTTGTATGTCTCCCTAATTAATCACACCTGATTCAACTCATTACCTCCTTAGAGACACCGGGTGAGACATGCAAAATGTGTACCAGGTTGAGAAACACTGCTCCATATGTAAGATGAGAATAGGTCTGCTTTTCTTTGCAGCCTTTACAAGTCAATCTGGGTTTGTTTTAGTAAATTGCGGTTACACTTAATTTTTAAGGTGTTACAGTGTAATTTTACATTTAAGTACTGAGTAATAATAATTAACTACATGTACTAGGGGTTAGGGTTAGGAATAGGGGTTGGTTTAGGGTTAGTTGCCTGTAATTATGCATAACTTATAATTATTACTACAGTAACTACATGTAACATGGGTAACAAGGACACTAAAATAAAGTGTTACCAAAAATTGCTTTAGTGTGTAATTACACACTGTTCATGCAGCCGTTTCAACATGTAGGGCTGCCAGGTGCAACACAAGTGTTTTTTGCTAGTTTCAGCCCGACGCAGTTATCATTTTCATGTCCTGCACCACGTTGTTTAAATAGCAAATATACTCGCGCCCATCTGTTCGCCCATGGGCATGCTGGTCTGAAATCAAGGTGTGTTCAGGCGCATTGTTGGCGTGTTGCTAATTTGAGGCAACTGAAAACAACTGTGCCATTGACCAAAAACTTGGTCTAAAGTCAACGGCGCAGGTTTTTTTTTGTTGCTGTTGTTATTTAAAGGGCGTGTTAGTAATATGTGCCTATAGGCGGGTGCGCAACACGTGTACACTCTGCTTGTTACGCGCAGCAGCACACAAACATACCAAATATTAAAAATAAAAGGATTACAATGTAAAAGATTACCTTATTATTGTGTACATAAAGATAAAAATGCCTACATGTAATAATGGATTGTCAATGCATGAATCAGAATTACCTATTTGCAGAAATGACAAATGAAATTGCCTAATTATTTGACTAATCGTGGCAATACACATGTATTTACACTGACTCGTCAGGTTGAGGCTGTCTATATTCTGCCAGTTAACATTTTTACCCTGTTCATGGGCTGTCTTGCCTTAAATAACAAGTGAGCTGACAGACGCTGTTTGTGTGGTAACTGAACCGATGATGAACATGGATTTGTGTGACTGAGTAGTGTTCGCTGTAGAGGCATGTAGTATAAACACAACAGCAACAGTAGAATGACATATTAAATCCTTCCCGTCATGTCTACGTCAACGGCACTTAAGGAAAACCAAAATCTCTTACATTCGGAGAAAAGAGAGCCCATGTCCTCCGTGGCTCTGACCACTCGCCGTGGGGCTGGCTTCCTCGCTGAGATTGATGGTAGTGAAGATGAGGATGATGATGGTGGGGATTCAAGTGCTTTGGCTGATGGATGTGAGTAAGGGCCTAATGAAATCTCTAAGGTCTTTGGGTAGGAGGGCCCAGCAGGTAACGTGGTTCTCATAAGCAGGAGGAAAAACGAGGCACCAAACAGGATGAAGGCGAGGATGACCTCTTTCCATACCCTCATCTTAGAGCAGCGTGGAGCATTGAAACTCTGAAAAACATGTTAAAACAGGCTCATTAGACAACTTTAGAAATATCGACATCCTCTTATAATTAATGTTTTGATTTTTTTATATATATATATAATTTTGAAGTTTTAGTAATTTTGTTATGTTTTTGTCATGATTTTATTAGTTTTAGTTTTAACTATAATCCTGGCTCAGATTGAAAGCTTTCAGTGAACTCTAAAAGTGTTCCTGAGCATAGTGGAAAAAATGCATGGTATTAAAGGAATTGTTCACTCAAAAATGACAGTTTGTCATCTTGTCATGTCAAAGCCTTTGCATGCAACAAAAGTGGATGATGATTTATACTACTAAAAAAGGGCTAAAAACAATATAAAAACACTGTAAGAGTAGTTTGTATGACTTGTGTGCTATGTCTTCTGAATTCAAGCTGATATTTAACTAGTATGGCAGAATATGTTGGTATTGGATGTTTAATAGTGCATGTTCATTTTCCTTGTTTTTATATTTAGATTACATTTTCTGTCATCTAAGGCTACACTGCCTATTCCGATTATTTGTGAATCCGATTAGAATCTGATCTAAAATTATTGACTGTCCACATTGTGGATCGCAACTGTACAAAGCCCCACACATGACATCCAGGAAAAAAATAGGAGGCTAAATCGTGTGCACGATTTAGTAAAACGAGGGAACGAATTAGTAAATCGAGGGAACGAATTAGTAAATCGTGAGCATGGTTTAGTAAAACGAGGGAACGAATTAGTAAATCGAGGGAACGAATTAGTAAATCGTGAGCATGGTTTAGTAAAATGAGGGAACGAATTAGTAAATCGAGGGAACAAATTAGTAAATCATGAGCACGATTTAGTAAAACGAGGGAAAAAAATAGTAAATCGAGGGAACGAATTAGTAAATCGAGGGAACGAATTAGTAAATCGTGAGCATGGTTTAGTAAAATGAGGGAACAAATTAGTAAATCATGAGCACGATTTAGTAAAACGAGGGAACGAATTAGTAAATCGAGGGAACGAATTAGTAAATCGAGGGAACGAATTAGTAAATCGTGAGCATGGTTTAGTAAAATGAGGGAACAAATTAGTAAATCATGAGCACGATTTAGTAAAACGAGGGAAAAAAATAGTAAATCGAGGGAACGAATTAGTAAATCGTGAGCACGATTTAGTAAAACGAGGGAACGAATTAGTAAATTGAGGGAACGAATTAGTAAATCGTGAGCAGGATTTAGTAAAATGAGGGAACAAAATAGTAAATCGAGGGAACGAATTAGTAAGTCGTCCGCATGATTTAGTAAAACGAGGGAACGAATTAGCAAATTGAGGGAGCAAATTAGTAAATCGTGCGCACGATTTAGTAAAACGAGGGAACGTTTCCCGAAAGCATCGTTAGCCATCTATGGTCGTAAGTCCCATTGAACTCTATTGGTAACGATGGAACTTGCGACCATAGTTCGCTTTGGGAAACGCACCCCAGATCCAATTTGTCTGTCCCGTAGCGCTCCTTCGTTTTCCGTAGCGTTCTTTTCTGCTCGTCAGGCACTTTGCAACAACACAACCTTGTTTCTGCAACAACTGAGATTTGAATAGGATTTCAAACCACATATGAATGTAGCTCAAAAAATTCACACTTGCTAAATCTGATCTTTCAATCGGATATGCACACAAATCGGATTTGACTGACAGTCTGAACATAGCCTAATGCTCATTTAAATTTATTCTTTAAAAATAAATAATTTAATAACAGTGTTAAATGTAATCTTTAGCAAAATGAATGTTGTGAATCCTATATTTGCTGTACCATTTAAAACAATTTCATTTTAGTTTTTAGTGTTTAGACAGAATATATATATCATCAGCCAGAATTATCAATCCCTATATTTAAGTCATTATTAACTTATAATCTTCCACTTCTCAGTATTGTTGAAATCTATTTTGGTTTGTTTTGTTCAAACAAGTTGCATCACTATCAGTCATGTGACAAAAAAAACAAAGGGAGTTTGGCAGCAAACTTAGGACTACACATCCAAAGGATTATATTTTATTTTTATTTTTAGAACATGGCAGTATAAATCAAACTCCACTTTCATAACATTTCCTTTGGTGTGTTACAGAAAAAAATAATGGGTTAAAATGACAGCGAATGATAACAAAATGCTCATTTCGGGGTGAACTATTTCTGAAGTATGCACATTTAGGGACTTAACTTTTGTATAGTGTACTTCCTTTGGCTACAACCATATGCTTGGCATAGAGAATGTTTTTTAAAAACCCTTAAGTATACTGTAATACAATCTAAAGGATTACTGTCTGTGTTGAATGGTTACAGATCATCTTGTTTGGGCAGTATGAATGAGGTTCTATTTTTCAGGTCATGATCTTTTCTATGTATTGTCTCCTCCTTCCTCATCTTTATGAAGGAGTGTCCTTCATAACATCCGCCTGGGTGGAGACCCGACATCTACATAAGCATGTCCAAACAATTAGCCTTACGATTCCTGAGGGGAAATCTTTGTTTGTCGAGATGATCCATTCAATGCAGGAGGATTTTTGATGGTAAACAGACCTCCATTAGTTGTTGAAATTAGACCGGCTGAGATGGAATCTAGTTTTTTAGATTTTGTTGCATTTTTTTGCATATGGTGAAAACAAAAATTTACTACAGGTACGACACTTCTCTCGGCCAAAATATTTAATAACCGAACACACTAGGCGTCATGTTGGGCATTCCAGTGCTGTGGAAATCTGAAGTGCTTTCTTCAAAGTTTCGTACCAACAGTTTCCATGTGGGCCTGCTGGTGGAACGTTCTCCACCAGATATATCTGTTGGGCTTTGTTTGTTCAGCTATACACAGATCCATTGAACATTTATCTATGCCTGCATGTGTGCACGTACTTTTCTTTCACCCTCTCAAAAGGCTGCATTCTTTTCCTGCTGGGAATCCCTTTCAAACACTGTTTGTTTTTGCAGTTGAACATACTGATTGAAAAGTCTTATTTTTTCCTTCCTTTGCTATTACTAGTTACTGTTTTCTCCAGAGTAGGAGAGGAAGCGGGAAAACTCTTCCCCAGATCAGGAAATGGCAGATGGGTAATATTTAAGGACAAATCCAGACAGTATATGCTGGAAGTGTTTTGCCAGATTGACAGCAGTATGGTGGTCTTTAGTGGTCGACTGATACTGAGAGTGTGGCATCAGCACTGGTAAGATCATTTAGTCTCATTACTTTTAATGAAGATGATTGTGTTTTGAGCGCCTGAGACTTACTTTCAGTTTGATTTGCGGCAATTTGCGCGTTGTCTGGCTGAATAGATATCAGCTGCTCATCTGTGGCTATGCGTGCTGCAGTGGCGCTGTCATATCTGGCTATAACATGTTATTTAGCCCATAACATGCTCTCACACATTTATTTTTTAGTATTTTTGGGAGGAGTTAAATTTACATATGTGGTTTCAACAACCAGATGCATTTAGACCTGTTCAGTTTTGACTAGAATGCGTCCCAGACGACCTCCTGAAGTGGTTTGAGCGATCTATTTTATATCCGTTTCGAATGTGTTTCGGAGGGTATTTAGACCTGGTCTTTTCACGATTGGATAGCTATCCGATCAGTGAAAACGCATGAAGTGACCAGGTGTAAACAGGCCCTAAGTCTCTGGTGTCCCCAGAATGTGTCTGTGAAGTTTCAGCTCAAAATATCCCACAAACATTTATTATCTGCTTGTCAAATTTGCCCCTGTTTGGGTGTGAGCAAAAACACGCCGCTTTTGTGTGTGTCCCTTTAAATGCAAATGAGCTGCTGCTCCCAGCCCGCTTTCCAGAAGAGGAAACACCTTTAACAGCTCACGCTTCGGTTGCTCAACAACAACAAAGCTGGAGAATCTCACGCAGCCAAAATGAGGATTGTCAGTAACAGTGTTCAGCCTTACATTGTTCAAACCGGAGTCGACACTGATGGAGAGACTCAGGAAGAAGTTACAACTTTTAGAATGAAACTGGACGTTTCTGAACGGTTAGTGGATAAATTTATTAGCCGATTCAACTCATCTACTAGCATGTGTCGTCATGTGAATTGACCCTCGTTTGTGAAGCAGTACGGCGTAAAATGACGGCATGACAACAACACTCTACTACAACAACTCTTCCTCTTCTCTAAAGCAGCCCAACATGGCCTCACCCCTTTGTTGTGTGTTCTCAGGGGCGGGGTTTATGTAAATTTTGGGGTTTGTGATGTCACCAACCCAGGAAGAAGCTCGTTGTAGTCCCTACCAGCCGTTTGTTGTAGTCCTTAAAAAGTGATTTCTGTAAAAGAAAATCTCTCCCTTTGCATTGAAGCATTGACGCTTTGAGCGTCGTAACTTTGCAGATGTTGTTTATGCTCAATCAGCAACATTACACACTAACTAAAGTTAAAAAAGTGAAATCATAATTAGGGACCCCTAATTATGATAATGTCATAAGACCTCCTAAAAATAGGTTTCACGTTCTTTGTCAAAATTTTGATGAAATGGATATGGCATCATTACCCACTTTATTTTTGAAGCACATAGGCTTTGTGTTCATGTCTGTGTAGCCAAAAAAAAAAAAAAATCTGTCTGAATGAGTAAACACAAGCTATTATCATCTTTAATAGGAAAATTAATGCCTTTTGGAATTCAGTTTCTTGATCAATTTCTCATGCTGTTGGAAAGCACGTTGTCATTTTTGTCGTGTTCTGGTGTCTTTATCTCGTCCGCTGTGTGTTTTGGAAACGCCATTATCACTCTCGTCACTTTCTTCGCTTGACCAAATGTAGATCTGGCACGTATGAACACTTAGAACTTCCAACAGATGATAATAAATAGATCATTATTTAAATTAATATCATGAAAACATGTCTAGCTAGTTTCTACCCAAACTCCCATGAAAACAGTGTTACATAAAAATTATTTATGATCCTCAAAATAGGCTTCAAGCAAAGTGTAATTTTTCCAATTCTTGATTTTGGAGAGAAATATGACCAACTTGATGGGTTTTATGAGATTTGTGTATTTTGAAATCCAGGGAAATCCAGGCAGCACAATGTGTGAAGATATACAAAAAAAACCACTGATGAACCAATAAACTTTCCCTAGATCCATACGGCACGTATTCACACTAATGGTTATTCGCCTTTCTGCTTTAATCGTCTTTTAGTTTCAGTACAAATAATCAAACCACAGTCTGAGTTTTCAGAGATGGACGTTTGATTAATTGGCCTGTTGAGGCGAATCATTACCATCAGTGCTGTTCTGCTAATTAACTTTATTTACACAGACTGTTATGAACGCATGTGGGCAATTAAATTTGAGACATACTTCATGCTGATTATTGAGTCTGACATTAACTGGAGTATGTTTGATGAATTATGTTATGATTTCATTGTATATTAAGTGTTTCCTCATCATCTATTTTAAACAGCTGTGATCTGATTGACTGAGAGTAAAGATTAGTGATGTAATAGTCCTTATTTCAGAGACTTGCATTCTGCAAAAAGGGCTTCAGTTGTTGCACATTCAACAAGTTTGTTTTAGTTGTTAAATTACATGGATATACTTTTATGATTAAACCATCAATGAAGCAACATGTTTTTTTTTTGCACTAAAATGAATTTTGCTTGCACAAGCTGCAACTGTAATACTGTAGACATTTTACATATGCTCCTTTAGCAGGTTCTTTCATTCAATTCAGTTCAATACAATTCACATTTATGTGCTACTCACAATACATATTTCAAAGCAGCTTTACGGAAAATGCATGTAAATGCATCTAAAACAAACACAATTTATTATAAAGCATACAACAATATCCCAATACAGAATTTTAGTAGTGAACCAGAATAACAAACTTGTACTGGTTTAGTATTGAATAGTAAATCTTTTCTACATGCTTTTCTAAAGAACCGATTACATCAAAATTGTAGAGTTTTGTAGCATTTATTCCATGTATATTAGTTTTTAGACCATTCACTCTTTTTTTACTTCCTTCTTTTCCTGGGAAAACAGACCAAATGTTTTGATGACTCATCCTGCACTGAATCTGATCTAATCGGGAATTTCTAGTAAATTTCACAAAGAAATAGCAAGTAATTATGGAAGCTTGTTTCCGCCACTAAATAAAAAAATAAAAAAGGTAATTGCGATTTTGTTTTTTGTTTATCTTTTTTTTTTCTCAGAATTGAAAGATATAAACTTGCAATTCTGACTTTTTTTCCTCAGAATTGTTTATATCTCGCAATTCTGATTTTTATAACATGCAATTTTGACTTTAGATCTCGCAATTCTGACTTTTATAACTCGCAATTGTGAGTTTATATCTCGCAATTCTGAGAAAAAAAGTCAGAACTCTGAGATATAAAGTCGCAATTGCGAGGGGAAAAAAAGTCAGCATTGTGAGAAGTCAGAATTACCTTTTTTATTTTTTATTTCATGGTGGAAACAAACTTTTATAAGTAACACATTGAATTAAATGTGGAATTTTGAATTTGAAAGACTGAAATATAGTATTTTCTCATAAAACATATTATTATGTTATCACAGTGTATACATATTTTTTTTCCAGATGCCACAAATGACTAGCAACAAGTAGCAAATCATGTTCGATGGCTGTGATGTAAAGTTTATTGGTCTTCAATGGAGAATGCATTAACCAGCTTGTCAGGAGTTGTAGAGTTTTCATAAGAAAGCAAAACAAACACATTTTCCCTGGAAGAGAATGAATGTCTGTTTCTTCTCATCCGTCACAACATTGGTCACCTCACATCTTATCTCATCTTATCTCTCCTTGGCAAAGACAGATTGTTTAACAGGAAATCACATGTTTACATGTCAGTTCACATTTTCTAAGAAGTGTGTGTCTGTGTTAATCTGATGAATTGTCTTTGCAGTAGCCTGATATTATCAGATTGATTACAGTATGACAGGATACAATATTGCAGAATAAACAAACATTTGTCTTTTGGAGATCACAGCTGATATCGATGCCTGTCCTGTCAGCCACATGCTTTTTCTACATAAAGGCGTCTGTGGTGTGAATATATAGGTATATAATGAAATGTGTCAACTGCTAGACATATGGGAACAACAAAGAAAATTCACACCGTATTGTATGTACACTACATACAAAAGTCTGGTGTCAGTTATATATATATATATATATATATATTCATTAATATAAATGTAATAATATTATGTTATAGGTGTGTGTATATCTGCTATTTCACAGCGACTATTTCACAGTCTCATCCAGTCAGAATTTGAAGTTTAAAAGTTTTGAAATCAAGCGTGTCATAATGTAAAGCTGTTTTGCACTGATGTTCACACAGAATGCGTTTTTCCATTCTAATGTGCCACTTTTCCATTGTTTTTCTATGTAAACGTGCTAGACGGACTTGTATGACCATTATGCTCATGTCTTGTGTCTTTTGCAGTGTCTCACACATGAGCGCCGTGTTTTTAAAGGGGGGGTCTAATGCTATTTCATGCAGAGTTGGATTCTCATGCTCGATACTGTGTATCTATCTTTTATAAATATGATAAAACTAAAGACTTTTCGGAGATATGAAGGATGCTATACTACTCTACAGGTACTCAAGATTGCAGAAACTGTGTGTGTTATGTACCCTTTAAGATGCTATGTCAAGTTATTTCAACTTTTACACGCAGCGCCGCTCATCAATGTCAGTTCCATAACAGTGGACCAATCAGAAGAACTCGGAGGCGGGTCTAGCGTTTTATTTGTTCGTTATTGCCATTATTACAACACATCTCAAAAGCGCCTTTTGAGCGCTTTCTGTGCTTTAAAACCATTCCTGAGCACTGCCTCTCGCGTTTTTAGATGCAAAGACGCGTTCTGTGTGGACGGCTCCTTAGGCCATGTGTCCATCAAAGTGTTTTTTCAAGCGGCTAGCGTACTTTTCTAATTGTTTTCAATGGGAGCGCCGCATTTTTTAAACGTCAAGAGCGTAACGAGGAGCTGAGCGTCTTTTTCATGCTCCAACGTTGAGTGCTCTGCGTTTTTACTAGTCACCTCAAGTTGAAAAATGGGTGAAGAACTTTGGGTAAAATGCAGCGCTCATCATTGTCACTTTGTACCCAGCTGTCCAATCACAGTGGAGGAGGGGCGGGACAAATACAACACCGACCAACCGCCACTTTCTGCTTGTACAACGTCAACAGATGACAACAACTAACACAATAACGGAACAAAATAATTTAGAACAAGAGCCAGAGCAAATACTTTACATTGTATCAACATTTTTATATAGAAACGAACTATCTGTGAAATGAGATACTAGTAACACTTCCGCAGATATTCCGTATCATAGCAAGCAAAGCATCTCAACAGGAAAAAAAAAAAAAAAAAACCTTTAGGGTAGCTGCGCTGCCAAGCGCTCACATCGAGGCGTTTACAGTTGGCTAAAAAGGCTTTGGTTCATATTTTGTGAATAATCTGATCTTTTGGGTTTTGTCCATCAAGTTCCAAATTAAATTTAACTCACTGCATTACACAAACATAGGCAATGTCACATGGTTATTTAATACATGAACCATTTTGTGTGGTATTTCTGCCAAAACCAACTATGTTGTGATTTATACTGTTACCGTGATATGATATTCTGCACGTGATAGGAAGTTTTGCACGTACATTACCGCCCACCCATAAAGTCACATTTTCTTTTGTCAACTTCAACACGCCCGGCTGTCATTTATATGACTGTGTGCTCAAAGTTTTCTACTGGCAATTGCAAATGATTTGAGCACATAAAGTGTGATAAACTACCTGTTTCCTGAGTAGGTCTCTATCAGCTCTGGAAAGGATCTCACTTTCTCACTGTTCGAATTGAAGTGAGAAACTTTCCACTGATGGACAAAAGTCAGGAAACCTGTAGTTTGTCACTCTATATTTTCTGCTCATGTGCAATTTCCAGTAAATGAACTGAAACTCTTGCTGTCTAAAACAAATTTGTCAGTTGCTAGGTTTCCAATAACTTTTGACTTTCCATGACTTTTAGTTGTTTGTGATTCGCTTGCTGGAATCATTTTTGATAATCTTTTCATAGAGATTGCACTCACAAAGAGGAACTTTTTGTCAGGAAAAATCAGACTAGACTAGGTTTTCTATGAGTGTAAGAACCTGTTATTAATTTTAGTTATCAAATCTCATTTTCTGTCCCATCATTCACAAACTGTCACATAACTGTCACATAATCAGACGAGTCCATAAAACACATTAGCACTGTGTCAGAGCCGTCACCTACACGGTGAAAGGTGAAGCTGCTCAATACGTAATAAATTCTGATGAAGCGTGACACCTACTTTATGCTCTTCATTGAAAAGAACAGGCGCGTAAGGCTTTGGTCACTTCAGCTGTTTGGGTGAAGGCCTCGCACCGGTCGGGTCCACCACAGGGCAGATAGGTGGTGGCTGGGCGGCAGAAGGGGGCAGGAACACACTCCAAAGATCAGGCTGGGATTAGCACTAATGCGGCCTGCTTTATCTAGCATCACGTGGGCTAACACCTGGGATTGGCTCGCGGGGTGTGGAAGCAGCCGGCCTGGCTAATCTTACTGTCGCCTCATCTGTTGGACACACACACACACACACACACACACACATGCACTCACACCCTCACACTCACACACGCACACACACAAGCTCCATAAACAGTACGCTTCTTGCTGAGTTCTGATACTGAAAAAGTACTTGACTTTATGCCACTGTTTAACTTAAATGTGTGTAATATTTATTTATTTAGTAACTTATTATTGGTTTAAATTTTAGAATGTTTGTTGGTTGTTAAATTTCTTAAAGCTGCAACAAATGATTATTTTGATAATCGATTAATCTAAAGATTATTAGAACGATTAATCAACTAATCATCTATTATTACACTGGTTAATTAGTTTGCTTTGTTCAGTTATTCCACTTTAGCACTTAGTTAAATATTGAGTTATAGGCCTACTTTAACTAATAAATAAAACAGGGAAATCACTTCAGCTTTTGAAAGTGTATTTTTAATGAATTTCGAGCCAACTGAATAGACCAATCTCCTTCAGGTTTTCTTTTCTCCTCATAAGTCATCAATAGTCCAACTGTTACTGGTACTGTGTTTTTATTAAGAAAATATGAATATGAAATATGAACATAAAAAATATGAATATGTAATATTGTGCATATTTTTTGAAAAATGCTGCTCTATCTATCTATCTATATATATATATATATATATATATATATATATATATATATATATATATATATATATATATATATAATATAACTATCGAGTTTATGGTCATTGAATGGCTTTCCTGAGGTAAAATGTAAAATTTTGTGACATATTTGTTTGCAAGCTGTTTTATTGACGTCTTTCTGCGGTTGAAACTCTGATTAAGTGATTACATTAGAGATGGATTCATTTCAGTAAGTTGTACTGTATCTTTTATCATACGTTTTGATGTTCATTAAATTCCTCTCGGAAGAGATAATAAGTTCACGTGCCGCTTGACCTGAGGCGCTACAGCGATCTGTCACGCCACATTAAGAGCGCCAAAACCACATTTATTGTTTGAAAATTTAACATCTGAGACTTTGTTTTATATCAAAAGTAACCTGATCTGTCTTATCTGTCGGTGCGTTATCTGTGTCCTCTTTGCTCTGCTATGTATCTTTCACTGCGTGAGAAAATGGATATGTGGCATGAGAACAGAGAACAGTGAGTTTGAAAGAGAGTTGGTGGATCCTGCATGGGCCTTCTGAGGCAAAGCGATGCATTTGTGTAAGAAAAATATTTAAAACTAAAATAACTAGCTTCCGACAGACGGCTGTACACATCGATTTACGGAGAAAGAGTGAACTCTTGACTTGATGCATGACGTAATGATGAACGCGGAAGCACAGAGGATAGAGGAAAGCAAAACACCGGTCACGAATTAGAATATATAACTGATCAAATTGAATGCCTTGTTGCTTGAATTTAGTGTTCTGTTTGTTTTTTGTGATTGACTCTGTACCTTCAAATAAAAAAAAAATAAATAAATTCTTTAAAAACATTGTTTAAAATAAACAATAAAACAATGTTGTGAGCTTAATGGCAACAGGGGTGTACTTAAAGGGTACCCATTAAGCACAGCCAGACTTTTTGCATTTAATGATGTACATCTTAATTATAATGCTTTTGTCATTTAAAATAAAATGAAATATTATTGTGTGAGAGATTAATATTTTATTTTAACATAAATTTTTGTACTGAAATCAATATTTTATATATATATATATATAGTATTTTTATATATGTACATTTATATATCATTATTATATTAAAATATTTTATTTTTATTTGACAAGGACAATACAGAGTAACATTACTGCATTACTGTACAGTGTTAAACAGATTGTAAAAAATGATTGCTGGTTTAACTTAAAGCAAGTAACCTGGTTGCCTTAATTTTGTTGATTTGAGAAAGGAAAAAAGTTATTTTTACAGTGACGCTGTGTTGTTTTGTATGTGTTCTAGTGTAGGCTGTGGTTTATTTAAAGAGAATCCACAGGTTTGTTGCAGGCTAATTAAAGTTTTGGTATTTGTAGCTCATATATATATATATATATACATATACAAATCTGAGTACGACTTCATCTCTGGACTGTAAACAGAACAATCTTGGCCATATGGGATCCCAATCAAATGTAAATGAAACTACTAAAATCTTATATTCAAACATGTCACATTTCAGGCAGCTGACAGCAAACAATAATGAACTTTATTAATATTTTAATTTTTGATCTTTTTGCAGTCATATTCGGACATTTCTGAATGACTTGCATTAGATAAAATATCAAAGCAAGTGTCATTTATTGTAAAGAATGATGCACAAGCATTTTACAAGCTACACATTTTACAAAAATTATAGATGTAGTGTTGAGAAAAATTTGTATTTTTAGTGGTTATAGTGAATGATGTTAATGTGATACACCTTTGGTTCCTCTGCTTGGAAACCTGCGTAAACTGACTCCACCAAAAATCAATAAAACACCAGCTGATTCAAACACATTGAGATGTGTTAATTCAAAAAGAATGAAGAAAAGTGAAGTTAGTGAAGATAAATTATCCTGCCGCATTTGAGACATTTGCTTTGATATTTTACTATCTATTGTAATGACATGAAGACATTTTTAAGTGTGACTTGTGTGTTTAAAAGTGTCCGAATGCTTTCTGGGGTGCTGTATATGAAATGCTTGCAGTATTTGAAGTGGGTCACTCAAATGTGCCAGTGGTTACATAACTAGACTACATAATCAACTATTTCAACATCGATTGTTGAAACGTTTTGCTAGTCTCTGTGTATTTAATTTCTGGATGCATATTTAAACAGAGAAACATTCAGTTAGCATGCTAACTTATCAGTTATTATGCCAATGTGTCCCTACAGGTTGCATATAAACTAACCTAAACATCATGTCACATTTGGGCTCCTTTTTTTTTTTAAATATGCTATAAACATTGACAAAGTCTCTGAGCATCTGCTCTCAGAAATCGCATGTTTACTGGAAGTGTTAGTCGACAGCTGTGAAAGGCACCATTTAGCATTTAGTTTGTGCATTTGGAGGTTAGCCAGTCCATGTGTGGATGCTATGTCTGAAATACAACAGCTGTCACATACTGAACCTGTGAATGAGTGAAAAATCTGACTATAGCCCTGGAACTAACACCTACACACTAACAACTACACGATACGCTGAACGACGCATATCTGTACGAAGAGGTTGAAACAGAGCGTGAGCTACATGCTTTCATTTCAGCACGACAATGTGTAGGTGCCACTCAGAACTGAATTGAGAATCTTTTAAATTATAACTTTATTTTTTACAATGCAAGTAGAATTCAAATTAATTGAAGTATAATTTCATGTGATTTTAATTTAACTACAACAGCAAAGTTTATTATGATAAATTTTAAATGTTGGCTTGATGGGTGGATGGATGAATGATAGATGGATAAATGGATGATGGATGGATGGATGGATGGATAAAAGAGAGATGGATGGATGGATGGATGGATGCATTGATAGATGATAGAAGGATGGATGGATGGATGGACAGTTGGATGGATAGATAGATGGATAGATGGATAAAAAATAGATGGATGGATGGATATATAGATGATGGATGGATGATGATGGATAAATTAATGGATAAAAGATGGATGGATGGATGGATAAAAGATATGGATGGATGGATAAAAGATGGATGATGGATGGATGTATGATGATGATGGATAAATTGATAGATAAAAGATGGATGGATGGATGGATGGATAAAAGATATATGGATGGATGGATAAATGATGGATGGATAAAAGATGGATGATGGATGGATGATGATGATGATGATGGATAAGGATGGATGATGATGGATGATGATGATTGATAAAAGATGGATGGATGGATGGATAAAGGGTGGATGATGGATGGATGATGATGATTGATAAAAGATGGATGGATGATGATGGATAAATTGATAGATAAAAGATGGATGGATGGATGGATGGATAAAGGATGGATGATGGATGGATGATGATGATGGATAAAAGATGGATGAATGGATGGATGATGATGATAGATAAATTGATAGATAAAAGATGGATGGATGGATGGATGGATAAAGGATGGATGATGGATGGATGATGATGATGGATAAAAGATGGATGAATGGATGGATGATGGATGGATGATGATGATGGATAAAAGATGGATGGATGGATGGATGGATAAAAGATAGATGGATGGATGGATAAAATATGGATGGATAAAAGATGGATGATGGATAAAAGATGGATGGATGGACGATGGATGGATAAAAGATTGATGGATGGATAAAAGATGGATGATGGATGATAGATGGATGGATGATGATGATGGATAAAAGATGGATGGATGGATAAAAGATTGATGGATGGATAAAAGATGGATGGACTGATAAATAGACACATGGACGGATGTGTAATTGTATATTTTATCATATTAATTTTCCCATGGCTCCAGATTGTAGTTTCTAGCATCTGAACAATATAGTAAAAACGTCATTCAAAATGACTCAAATTGGTTGTTGAATTTCTTTGAATTGCATTTCAGTGGAGTCCACTTCCTGCCATTCGAATTCAAATTAAAATGCAATTTCCTGTTTGTTGTGGCCAATTCAAATTCACAGAATTTTGCACAACCCTTGACAGATGCTTCAGCTGTGAAAGTGCACAATGCTTATAGCTTGTATCTCAGTTAGTGCACATGTCCAGAACGTTACACCAGGGTGCTCATGCAGGTGATGTTAGTTTGAATTTGGCTTGTGACATCACCTCTGCTGGGTTTTGTCTAGACAGCTGCTGTGTTGAGAAAATCTGATGAGAGTTTGTGCTGCACAAGGATGACAGCCTAGACATTACTTTTGCCCAACATCTTGTTTTTATTTTATTTTAAGACCTTTTGCAATTTTATTTATAATCAGTATAATTTAAATGCACTTTAACTCCCACTGAAGCTGACAAGTATTTTATCTCTCTTTTGGCAGCATAGCTATCCGATTGTGAAAAGACCAGGTGTAAATGCCCTCTGAAATGCTTTCGAGATGAAAAATAAACGTGAGAGTTTGTTATAGGTTATATGATGCTATTGCCAGATATGACAGCGCTACTGCAACACACATCACATCTCTTCAGCAAGCCAACGCGCAAACTGACGCAAATAAACTGAAAGTAAGTTGCAGATGCTCAACACACAATCATCTTCATTAAAAGTAAATGATCTTACCAGTTCTGATGCCACTCTCTCTCCTATTGTGGTCTTTGATCATGAAATTAGCTGATGATAAATAAAATGCAGCTCATATCTGTTGCTTTCGTTGACATGAACTCCGTTAAATTTGCATATAGCGCAGCAATTGAAGATTCTGATTTATATCCGTTTTACAGAGGCCAAGTGTAAGTTATGTGGCCAAGTGTAAAAGGAACCATTTTAACAAATCAGATAGCTATCCGATCAGAAAAAACACATGTGACCAGGTGTAAACAGGCCCTTAGAATTTCTGTGATGCACAATGGTGCTTACGTCATTTCGCCTGTCCTGTGTCTTTAAGAACTTTTTGCATTTTCTGTACAGATTTCTTGAGAAAAGTCAGCAGAATTCCTTGGGGAATTTATACAGTGAAAAATGTGTTGAAATGTGGGACAGTTCATCCAAAAAAATCATTTACTCGCTTTCTTGTTGTTCCAAACCTGTATAAACACAAGAAAATCCTTACAATGGAATTCGAAGAGGTTCGATGTTGTTTATAATCCATCTTCAAAATATCTTTTCTGTTCAGCAGAAAAAAAGTCATTTGCTTTCTTAAACTTTCCATTTTAAGACACCTGAGAATATTACACTCCTATTGGTATCTGTCCTGTATCTTTGAGGCAGTTTTTAAATTTTTCATGCAGATTTTGGGAGGAAAGTCAGGAGAATTCAATAGAGTGAAATTACACAATGTAAAATGTGTTAAAGAGGACCTATTGTGCCTCTTTCACAAGATGTAATAGTAGTCTCTGGTGTCCCCAGAATGTGTGTGTGAAGTTTCAGCTCAAAATACCCACAGATCATTTATTATAGCTTGTCAAATTTGCCCCTATTTGGGTGAGCAAAAACACGCCGTTTTTCCCTTTAAATGCAAATGAGCTGCTGCTCCCGGCCCCCTTCCCAGAAGAGGGCGGAGCTTTAACAGCTCACGCTTCGGTTGCTCAACAACAACAAAGCTGGAGAATCTCACGCAGCCAAAATGAGGATTGTCAGTAACGGTGTTCAGCCTTACATTGTTCAAACCGGAGTCGACACTGATGGAGAGACTCAGGAAGAAGTTACAACTTTTAGACGTTTCTGAATGGTTAGTGGATAAATTTATGTAGTTGCTGTGGAGTTGATTCAACTCATCGACTAGCATGTGCCGTCATGTTAATCTTTTGTGCAAATCCAACATTGAATTGACCCTCGTTTGTGAATCAGTCCGGCGTAAAATGACGGCATGACAACAACACTCTACTACAACAACTCTTCCTCTTCTCTAAAGCAGCCCAACATGGCCTCACCCCCTTTGTTGCGTGTTCTCGGGGATGGGGTTTATGTAAATTTTGGGGTTTGTGATGTCACTAACCCAGGAAGAAGCTTGTTGTAGTCCCTACCAGCCATTTGTTGTAGTCCTTAAAAAGCGATTTCTGGAAAAAAGAAAATATCTCCCTTTGCATTGAACTTTGAGCGCCGTAACTTTGCAGATGTTGTTTATGCTCAAACAGCAACATTACACACTAACTAAAGTTAAAAAAGTGAAATCATAATCAACCACCCCTTTAAAATGTGGGACGTCATTATACTGACCCTCATGTCGTTCCAAACCTGTATGAACACAAAAGATAACGAAATTCAGTGGGTTCCAATGTTGTTTTTACACCAACTTCCAAATATATTCTTTTCTGTTCAGCAGAAGAAAAGTCATACAAGTTTGGAACGACGTGAGGCTGACTATTTTAATTTTTCTTTTAAGTGAACTTTTCTATTTTAAGACACCAGAGAATACTACACTCCTGGAAGCATATTCAGTTTTCACATATTATTTACTAAACAAACACACAAAGGACAGTGGATATGTAGTAGTTTGTGAATGACGGGCATTTCAGTCCTAACTCTGCAGATGCAGTTTCCGTGTGGGCCCAGCCATGAAGTCAACAGTTTAGTTCTGAGGTTTGATTTGTGGTTCCACTGAGGATTTACTGCGGCAGGAATTTGATATCATCATATAACCGAGCTTCCCAAGGTTAGAGTGGTCATTTCACCCGCTCTGTGTGAACGCTGCGTGTTTTAGAGTGCATTTCCTGCCATCTTTCACCCCACTTATTATTTGTGGTTGGTAGTAAAACTGTACCTCATTTAGGGAAAGTCTGGAACATCTGACAGGAATAAAAGCCCAGATGCATGATGGAGAGACATGCACATGTGCGTCTCTCCAGTGATCAATAGCCAAAAAGGACGTGACCTTTACATATCACATCCTGATTAATGCGCACTAAACCACAATGTATTCAACATTGTTTTAATCACGTATACGTGATTTAGAACTTCCAGAGTTGTTGTTTTTTCTGTTTGACAACAGCTGTGTTATCAGATATTACAAATGGATAGTCAAATCTGTAAACCGTAAATCAGTTGCATCGTGGAATTTTACGGTCTGGATCTAATGCCACGAATGTTTGCTTTCGCAAGCCAAAGCCGAAGTTAACCTCAATCCAGACAGTTCTGCGTGCCGAAGAGCAGATCGCACTTAAATAAAACCCTGGTGCTATTGTGCGTGATGGCATTTTAAAAGTCCTGATGATTAGCGACTGGCACACTTGAATGCAGCTTTCCCTGAGCGTGTCGGAGCAGGACAGGCAGAAAAAACAAACGCACCCATCCAAGATCTTCTATCTGGAAAAATGTGCAGGGATCAAAATGAGATGTCAAAGCTCAGGGTCGTGTTTTGAAAAGATAACGCTGCACCTGCAAGCGGATTTTGAGCGTTCCCTCTGAGTGAAAGAGTGTGGTGAAAGCATCAAATTTACAGCGTGCGCCTTCATCAGGCTTGAGAACTAAGCCCGATTGAATCCCAGGTTATGGGAGTTGAAAGGCTCAAGTGAATATAAGCTTAACCTGCCATGCCTTTGCCTCCCCAAAATGCACCAGATCCCACTGACGATTATGATTAGGTCATCGTTACGGGTCAACTGCCATATACCAGCCTTGCTAAATTGCTTGAAACAAGAGGTAGCAATCACAATGTTCACTATGGCAGGGAATCAGGCTCTCAAATTTAGATTTATTGGCCAATATATCGGTTATTGGCTTTCAAATATAAAGAATTATCGGTTATCGGTATCCGCCAAAATTTTCATATCGGAAAGTTGTAGGTTGTGAAGTAGTCCATTTAAACTCTTTGCAAATAATATTTTATTTAAAAATATGCACACATTCTCTCTTGTTTGTTTGTCTGATATGTCAAAAATAAAAAAAAACGTCTTGTCAGTTATGAATGACAATTTAAATGATAGCATATTTTCAGTTCAAAATGGAGAAATTCCATAAAAAAGTTGAGTTTGCATCACTGTATGTTACTGTGGGTCGTTAAACGTATCCATAATAAAACAGCTGTCAAATATTAAATGTTTAGCTACTTATATCTTACCACGCACACACTCTTTCACTGTAAAAACCAAAAGAGTTGTGTTGGAATTCACACTCGTCTTCAGTGAATAGTAAGCCCCGCCGCCTTTGATTTTGGTCATCATTTTAACATTGGCGGGCGCTGTTAGTCCGCTGAGGCAGACCAGCCTAAAAATTTAACTTTTTAAACTGTCTGTCATCCTAACAATTTGGCCATTTCCAGTTATTGGGGGGACTCTCAATGGGACCCTCAATGCCTATGGTGGTTATGGCCATGGTGTAAAGTGAATCAATCATGAAGCAAGTTCAGTTCATTGTCACTATTCAGCTTGAGTCTGTTCAATGTTGATTCGGTTCAGTTCAATAAATGTGTAAAGTTCATCAAATATGAAACAAGTTCAATTCAGCTATAAATCAGTTCTAATAAAGACAAAAGTGTCATAGTCCAGCTCAATTCAGGTCAAGGTTTGTTCTCATCCAAAAGCGTCAGTGCAGTCACATCGATAATATTACTGAATATTAACTGTCTTTTAAACTTTTTGGTTTCCAGCACAAGAGTAAATGCGGATTAACCCATAAGGGATTCCCTGAATACCAACAGATACTCTTTGGAAACTTCTCTAACCTGGTTTACATCAAACTACCCATAAATACCTCTATATCTGCCCCTAAAGAGATCCGCTTTGCAAAGGTATGGTTAAAAAAAGCCCATTGAACTCAAATGGACCGTAAGTGATGTATAGTGACCTGAAGGTCTAAGACAGGAATCAAAGGTCCTCCTAGGGGACTTTCTGGGGTTTGTTGTGGTCTAATATAAAAAACACCAAACAGGGATTTCCTTTCACGATCTATTACATCTGATAAAACAATATAACATAAGATCAAGATTTCCAGCCCCTATTGAGAGACACATGCAGATGTCTTGGTAATCTTTGAGATGATACAACTTCCACAAGTTTGGAAAACTTCAGCATCTTGATTCGATTAATGAAACAACCTGTTTACTAATCATGATGTATGCGTTCTGGCACTGTTGCGCTCTCTGAATCTGTGGCGATCTGCAGTGTTTAACACCCCGGCTGTAAGTAGCAGCTTATGCTAACAAAAGAAGATGTGTCCTTACCAAGTGGCCAGCTAAGCCAGACTTATCAGGGTGGCGTTGTGTTGGCTTGACCTCAGGCAACAGGTGGGGAGGGCAAATCCCTCATGGAGGCAGGATTGGAGGTGCTAGTGTGTGCTGTCCGTCCACGCTGTACATCCATGTAATCAGTCAATAGCAAGAGCCTTGGTTTGTATGGATATTAAGTACTATACCAGTGTCTTAGAGATTCCTTCTCATGATGACTTCTCCTCCAGGCTTTTCCGATATACGTTTACACTAAAATTTCTTCCGGCCACTCTGGAGGTGGGCTCGGAATTTCTTCATCCTTTGACATAGTTGGTTACGCAAGTCTGAGACTAGTTGATCGTGGCTTTGCAATTTAAATCAGTTTGGAAATGAGGCTGCCGTCTGAGTCCTGTCCGTTTTTAGGATCCCAGATCTGAAACACAATACCAAATTGGCAAAATGAACACTGTGCACTTAGTATGACAAAGACAGCAGAAGAAATTAGCATTGTTTGTGAGTTTAAGCAGGTGGATGTGTTTGCTCGAATGCAAAACCTATTAGTTAAACTAGTCCAATCTATTACTGTTCGACCATTTTACCCAATATTTGTGTGTTCTATGTCTTACACTTAGTAGAGTATCATATTGTTTGCTTAGCAACATGCAAACTCTATCAAAGTCAATCGTGAGTCAAGTCTCCCATGCAGAGCGCTGTTTGTAAAATGCACAGAGTTGGTCCCTATGCAGAGCGTTTCAAATCAATCCCTTATGAGGTTTCTCTAGGTTAAGATGCCTATGTAGACAGCATGGCAAACCAAGGTTTTGCAACAGAGCTGTTAAGTGAAGCCAGGAAATTTTTGCAAACCTTTAGAGGGTTTAATTTGTTTCAGATCTTCACCTTCATGTACGGTTTAGACCAAGCACTTGAAAAAATGGTTTTCAGAAAGTTCTCTGAATTTTAGCCTTTAATGATTTGTCAAAATTGAACGTTTTTCTCACTTTTCAGCATTCCTGTTTAAACCGTAACTTTATAGTGACTTACTGCAAATGCAAATTAAATATGAACAGATCGCAGTCTTAAAATTGTAAGGTACTTAGACTAAGCTTATTCCTTCTGCGCTTCCAGACTTACCATGTGAAGCTTACAAGCTGTCCAAATCCTGGTTTGGTTGTCCTCTTTCGTGCGTAAGATCCCTGCGTGTGTGTATAGCGATGTGTGAGAGCAGGAGTTTGCGTGTGTATGTTTTTAGGGGTGTGTGCATGGCGAACTCCCCTCGGTCCCTGTCAGTCTTTCTCCTCCCTGTGTGTGAGACTCCTCCTCTACCAGCACACTGATCACTGGATGGGTCGGATTACCATGGACTCTAATCGCTTTTGGGATCTCCCCCTCTCTCGCTGGATGGGGCCTGAGGATGCTCAAAACCAGGGCACAATGAACAAGAGCTGTAAACACCTACTGTACACCACATGCTTGACACCTGTGATGTGGGACAATCCATATAATTCACACTTATCCTGCCAGAGAGGCTTCAGAGAGTGAGAACTCTGTCTATCGCTGGCTCCGAACCAGACTTTTAATTTTTAATTAATGTAATTTAATTATTTTAATGATTCAAGATATTTTGAATTTATATTTAATATGTTTAAAATATTTGTATTATTTTTATTTTTGAAAAATTATTTATGATTTAATTAATTTTTTTTGTCTCTTGTGTCACATTCAGAGTCCACATGCATCTTTTTATCACCTTGTCACTGAGTGTCTTGTTTTTGATAGTCTTTGAAGAAAAACAAAGGTTTCTTTGCTCTTCAAAACACCTCAAGAAATGGAGACCAAATTGCACCTTCCAGGTCAATGGAAGCGCAACCTTTTTCGTCACGCTTTTTGAACGTTCCCCTACAGCTCATAACTGAATTAAACGGGCTGCATGACGCTGAAGGATTACTGCAATATGTAGTTTGGCATGCGTTTGTGAATGACTTCAGTTCTTAAATAAACAACAAAATAAAATCAGTAGGCCCTCATTTAATCTCTCTTGCTCTTTTTGCTTGTGTGCCATTGGTTACCTTTCTGCGTGTTAATGCAAGCACGCGTACCTCTTGGGGAATTCAGGCTATCTTTTCTGTAAATCTGATTTGAAATTATGTATTGTGATTTGTGCTAAAGAAAGTAAACTGACGAGGTTTGTTAGAGGTTTGTTTTGACCTTCCACAGAAAATACCTCAAAACTTATGGCCGTTAACCAAAGATGCAGTCTGCCAGGAAGGGAGAACGTAAGACTCTGCACGGCTCCTGAGAAGGGCCGTGCAAGGTTAATACCTCCTTTCACACATACAGTCTTTACTGGTAAATTACCGGTAAGAGATCATGTGTGAACAGGACCTTTTCAAAAATACTGGTTAAACGGTTCTGGCAATTTACCGGTGTGAGAAGTTGTAACATTACCAGTAAATTTGCGCTGTTTACAGTAAGCTTTTTAATAGTTTTTTTATGTAAATACACGGTAGATAATCATCTTTGCCTGTTGTGCCACATCTTGCAGCTTTTTCATCGTGTTGCGCTCGAGATCCAGCCTTTTTTTCTGGTCTACTCACAGCTTTACTCACATTTAAATACTTTTACATTATTTAGACACATTTCAGTCTGGTTTTAGGACATGTTACAGCACTGAGTCTGCATTGCTTAAGGTTACTAATGTGTTACTAATATATTATTATCTCTAGACTCATATCTTTATTAACTCTAGGATCATATGTTGTTCTAGTTTTAATAGATCTAAATGCTGCCTTTGATACGATCGACCATGAGATTCTTCTTAACCATTTGGAGTGTTGGGTTGGAGTTCAGGGCAGGGCTGTAACCACCATAGACATTGAGGGGGACAAGTCCCCCCCCAATAATTAGAAATGGCCAAATTGCCCCCCCCCAATATTTTGAAATTATTGCACTGTTGTTAGGATGACAAAAAGGTTTAAAAGTCACATTGTTAGTCTGGCGACTGGTCTATCTCAGTGATCTAACAGCGCTCGTCAATGTCAAAATGATTGAGATGGCCAGTCAAATCAAAGTAGGCGGGGTTTACTGTTCACAGAAGCAGATAGTCAGGTAAGATGTAAATAGCGAAACAACATATAATAGCTGACATCCAGTGATGCAAACTACTCAACTTTTTTCTCAAATATGGCCATTTTGAATTGAAAATATACATTTAGGCTACGTGATTCATGTTTTACGTTTTCGACATATTAGGCATACAAATTAAAGTACATGTGTGAATATTTTAATGCAAATATTATTTGCAAATAGTTCAAAAATGATTTTTTCCCAACTAGAATTAGACCTAGAATTTCCTCCACTGTTCTGTTTCTTTATGCTTTATTAAAAAATAAAGACATGGTTACGGCCTTGGTCCAGGGTACAGCCCTTCAGTGGTTTGCCTTATATTTAAAGGACAAGACAGTTCCTGTGAATCTAGGAGGCTTTTCCTCCACACTGGCTCCTTTAGTATGTGGCGTTCCTCAGGGGTCAATTTTGGGACCGCTGTTGTTCTCTCTTCTCTTATTTTTCAGAACTATATTGCATACCATTTCTATGCTGATGATCTTCAGTTTTATTTTCCAGTGAGTTTATATAAAACATGTTCTCTGGACAAAGTACATGAATGTTACAGTGACATTAAGCTTTGGCTTTCTAACAACTTTATACAGTTAAATGAGAGTAAAAGTGACGTCTTGGTTGTAGGATCTCTGATGTGACCTACCTTTGCTGGTCAGCTATACTCCCTGTCCTTAAAACTTCAAGATCATGTAAAGAGTTTAGGGGAAATAATGGACTCATCACTAAACTTTAACAAACAGATTGGTGCCATTGTTAAAGGTAGCTTTTTTTTTTTTTTTTTACCTGAGATCAATTGGTAAAGCATTTTCTCTCTAGAAAGGATTTGGAAATTGTGGTTCACTCCTTTATCTCATCAAGGATTGACTCCTGTAATTCTTTATATGTTGGTCTACCCAAACTGCGTCAGCCCACCAAAATGCAGCAGCAAGGCTTTTAATGGGAATGAGAAAGAGGGACCATATTACCCCTGTACTGCAATCATTACATTGGTTCCCGATCAATTCAGGATTGATTTCAAAATTCTCCTGTTTGTCTACAAGGTATTATCAGTCTTTCCCCTCAATACATTAGTGATCTTCTTATTCCCTACTCTCCTTCCAGAGTTCTCAGGTATTCAGATCAATGACTTTTAAAGGTCCCTCGCTGTAATTTTAAATCAAAAGAAGATTGTGCTTTTTCCATGGTAGGTCCTAAACTCTGGAATAGCCTCCCATTCCATGTGAGGTCAGCTCCATCAATTGCCACTTTTAAGACTTATTTAAAAACGTATTTATCTTTTGAATGAGTCGTGTTTACTATGTTGTATGTAATATTAAATGTCATTATTGTAAAACACTTTGGGGCAACGCCTGTTGTTTGAAAATGTGCTATATAAATAAAGTTGCTTGCTTGCTTAAAAAAGCCAGAACGCAGTTGCTTGTGTGAACAGCATATTTGTGTATTTACCAGTAAAGTCATTCTGGTAATTTTACGGTAATTTACCGGGATTATTACCGGGCTGTTGACTTGTACATTCACTGAAATGCATCAGCTCTCAGCATAGAGAGTGTTAGACTCAGCTAATGCAAAGCAGATGGAAGACCTTCACAAAAAATAAATGTCTGACTGTACAGCAGCATGGCATACGCTCATTCTGCAACCTGTCTAAAGTCTCGAGCAACTCCTTGACTCTCGTAACATTCCGACCGCGTGATTCAGCACCTGTCTTGTGAGTCATGGAGAAAGAAAAGTGTGTTAAACAGAGAAGCATGACTTTGCTGAGAGATTTGAGAGGATGCAATGATAGTTTATTTAACTTGTTTGATGTTGAACTTGGAAAGAAGAAACTATTTTAACATGCAGAGACAACTATGAATAATTTATGGGTAGATTCTCTTGAACACTCACAAATAAAGGTTCTTTAACATCCATGGAACCTTTCCATTGCACACAAGATTCTTTACAGTGGAAAAAGGTTCTTTGGATTTTTAAAATTTGCTTCACAGCAAGAAAAAAATGGTTCTATTAAGAATTAGAAAGGTTCTTTGGGGAACCAAAAATGGTTCTATGGCATCAATAGGGGCTTTCTTACCGGTGGAACGTTTTCATAGTTCCTCCACTCTAAAAAAAATGCTGGGGTAAAAACAACCCAAGTTGGGTTGAAAAGCCCAGCGGTTGGGTTAAATGTTTGCCCAACGTGCTGGGTAGTTTTATTTAACCCAACTATTGTTTAAAAATTACTATTTGGCTGGCTTAAAATGAACCCAAAATAGATTGGAAATTAAAAATCTAATTACTAGAGGCAATAATAATAATCAAAAGGTAAACATTTATTAATAAGCAATTTAATAAATGTTTATTGTTTAATTATTTCCCATTAAACTTATAATTAAATATTAATTTATTAAACATAATAATACATGTTAATTTCCAACACACTTTGGGTTCATCTTAAGTAAGCAATACAGTAATTTTTAAACAATAGTTGGGTTAAATAAAACTACCCAGCAGGTTGGGGAAACATTTAACCAAACCACTGCGTCAAAACAACCCAGTTGCTGGGTTTGTCCATTTTCAACCCAACTTGGGTTGTTTTTAACCCAGCATTTTTTAGTGTGTATAACTATTGGCGGAAGTATCCACTTTTTGGCGTGTTTGCACCGCAGGAACTGGGAATGATTTTATTTGTAGGAACACCCTTTTAGGGGACTAAATTATCTCCTATTTCAAAGTAGAGTCTAACCCAGCACAGTAGGAACTACCAGTGACGTAAATGTATGTTGATTGGCTGAACGTGTTCTGTGTGAAACAACGGTACCTGCCATTTTTAAAAAGCCATGTAAACACACAGTTTACATATAATTACTTCATGAACATGGAAAACAGTGATAGATAGCATTTACCTGTCGCCTTTGTCTGCGGCGTTGTGTTCTTTTCTCAGCCTCGATGATATGTAGCACTGCAAGTTGTCATAGGAAATTTCGTCTCTTTTAGCCTTCCTTTTTGCTCTTTCAATCAAATAACTTGTATGATGATCACGGCATCCTCCATCCTCTAATTGTTGAATGCCATGCTTAAATGACGTCGCTTTCGGCCAGCTTACGTCAAATTTGAGCCTGACACATCATCTGTTTGGCTGACCAATGACAGACAGGATCATCAGTTGCAGAAAGTTCAAGAAATTCATTGAAAACAGTTATTAGTTTTGTAATTCTGTTTGGTAGCTCTATTGTTGCAGAAATAACATACCTCACCTTTAACTGGAAATGTCCAGGTGTAGATGTCTGTGATTATAGAATACTAGATATTTCCAGTGTATTTAGGTGTCATAACATGCCATTTATTTGTGATGGTTGTATACTGAATCACAATGGCCACATACACAAATGTGAAAGTGAGTAAATTATCATTCTGTGTGTTTATGGAATACAGGAGTCACTCCTGAACTTGAACTCTCTGGCATCTCATGTATGTAAACATAAAGCATGAACGTTTAATTTGATTGGTTTAGCTGTTTTTGAGCAAAATGACGTTAGCAACAGGAGATATTATCACCCAATTATTTGTGAACCGCTGTGGATTTGATAAATTCTGTTGTGCCAAAAATATTGTATTGTTTGTAGGGTTATAGTTGACTAAGACCAAATCCATTTTTCATTTATATTTATTTTAAATTGGTTTAACAAACTAAAACGGAAATAAAAATTAATTGAAACTATATAGACATGTTTAAAAGAAACAGATACTAATAAAAATGACAAAAACACACAACAGAATAACTAAAATGTAACTAAAATGAAAATGGAAAATACTTTTTTTTTTTTTTTTTTTTTCCAAAAATGTTTCAATTAATTTCATGAAACAATCTCAATCCCACGTTTTGCTACTCTTGAGTAAAAAAGTGGAACATGATGTATCTGACCAGAAAACATTTTTTATTTCGCTTTCCCCTTTTCAGATAAACACACACCCAACATTATGTGTAACTTCAAACACTAGTTCTGTGGAAGCAGTTAAACCCTCTTTTGTGCTTTTGTGTTAAACAAAGCTGTTCATCTGAGCCTTTATCTGCATGGCAGCTTGTCTCTCTAAACCCTTATGGTGAATTACTAAACAGACGTGCTGAATCAAGACGAGAGCAATGTATTTCAAACTGAAGTGCTCTTCATAGGAACCCCAAAAAAGGCTTCCAGCTGAGTCAAATGATGTTGAGATGACAGATTTTCTTACGTAATGTTAGCGGGAAATCTTCAGTAAATGGTATCCAGGCCAGCGATTACATCATTATTTTTTCTGTTTACTTAACAAACTATATATTTAAACACTTAAGCCACACTTTGCTTTTCTTCATCATTTTTGAATTCTCAGTGTGTTTGAATCAGCTGTTTTGGTGACTTTTAGTGGATGTATGAAGTCAGTTCTCCTCAAGTTCACACAGGTGTAGAGAATCACATTAACTAACATCATCCACTAACCACAAACAAACACAATACTGACTGTTATTATCTTCAACACTACATCTGTTGGTTTAGCATTTGAAATTGGACAATCTTTTTATGAAAGGTTTTGTTAAAGTGTTTGTGCATCTTTCTTTACAATAAGTGATGCACAATGATATTTTATCTAATATGTCACATGATCCTTCAGCAATCATTGAAAACATTTGTGCTGCTTCATATTTTTGTGGAAACCCTGATATATATATTTTTTAGGATTCTTTACAAATAGAAAGTAGGAAAGAAATAAAAATCTACTGTATTATTATAAATGTCTTTAACTGTCACTTTTGATCAATTTAATGCATCCTTGCTGAATAAAAGTATTAATTTATTTAAAAAAAAAAAAACTTGCTTGAACAGTAGTGCATTTATATTTATAAGATATGAAGTTTATGTGCATTCATATTGTCCGTGACATACTGATTAGGAATCAGGCAATTGATAAATGTCTGTGGTCTCTTCCTTTTAAAGGCTTTTCAAGTTTGGCTTGGGAACGTCTATTACCGGGAAGACGTCTGTCAGCTGCGTCGTGTAGCTCAAGTATCTCTCTGACAGTTTACATCGAATCCATCAGCCGTTCTGAGCAAGGAAAATTAGGTAACTTTAGATGAGGCAAAGTTAGTGCTCTCTCTAAATCTGCATGTCTGGCCAAGCTTAATCTGTTATTGAGGCTTTAATTAGCCTGCAAACTTCTCATTAGAGCTTTGTCAGGTAAAGCGGGTGAGATCAGGAGCAAACGTGCTGCTATTAACACACATTGATTACACAAGATGTGTGTGAGTGCGCATAGTCTAGTTAACTCTATGGTGTAACTAAACCATTCAAACAGCATCTTTCTACATTGACGGCCATTCAAAAGGAGTTGTGTATTTTGAGGAAATTCAAAACTTTTTACGTGGCCAATCGAAAATATTACTGAATGAAATTAACTGAAATGTTGTGTTAAAAAGAGTATTTGTGCATCTTTACAATAAATGACACTTGATTTAATGTTGTATCTATTAATGCAGTATACTTTTTAGTGCGGCTTAAGTGTTTAAATATTTATATTTTCTCACCAAGGGTGCATATATCTATGGAGGCTTGTTTCCGCCATGAAATAAAAAAAAAATAAAAAAGGTAATTGTGACTTTTTATCTGACAATTCTGACTTTTTTTCTCAGAATTGCGTGATTTAAACTCGCAATTGCGAGTTATAAAGTTAGAATTTGCGTGATATAAAGTCAGAATTAAGTGTTATAATGTCGCAATTCTTTTTCCCTGACAATTGCACTTATGACACGCAATTGCAACTCGCAATTCTGGCTTTATATCTCGCAATTCTGATTTTATAACTCGCAATTCTGACTTTATAACTCGCAATTCTGACTTTAAATCTCGCAATTCTGATTTTATAACTCGCAATTCTGACTTTATATCTCGCAATTCTGACTTTATAACTCGCAATTCTGACTTTATTTCACACAATTCTGATTTTATATCTCGCATTTCTGACTTTATATCTCGCAATTCTGATTTTATAACTCGCAATTCTGACTTTATAACTCGCAATTCTGACTTTATATCTCACATTTCTGACTTTATAACTCACAATTCTGATTTTATATCTCACAATTCTGACTTTATATCACACAATTCTGACTTTATATCTCGCAATTCTGACTTTATATCTCACAATTCTGATTTTATATCTTGCATTTCTGACTTTATATCTCGCAATTCTGACTTTATATCTTGCAATTCTGACTTTATAACTCACAATTCTGATTTTATATCTCACAATTCTGACTTTATATCTTGCATTTCTGACTTTATATCTCACAATTCTGATTTTATATCTTGCATTTCTGACTTTATATCTCACAATTCTGACTTTATATCTCGCAATTCTGACTTTATATCTTGCAATTCTGACTTTATATCACACAATTCTGACTTTATATCACACAATTCTGACTTTATATCTCGCAATTCGGACTTTATATCTCACAATTCTGACTTTATATCTCGCATTTCTGACTTTATATCTCACAATTCTGATTTTATATCTTGCATTTCTGACTTTATATCTCGCAATTCTGACTTTATATCTTGCAATTCTGACTTTATAACTCACAATTCTGATTTTATATCTCACAATTCTGACTTTATATCTTGCAATTCTGACTTTATATCACACAATTCTGACTTTATATCACACAATTCTGACTTTATATCACGCAATTCTGATTTTATATCTTGCATTTCTGACTTTATATCTCACAATTCTGATTTTATATCTCGCAATTCTGACTTTATATCTTGCAATTCTGACTTTATATCACACAATTCTGACTTTATATCTCACAATTCTGATTTTATATCTTGCATTTCTGACTTTATATCTCGCAATTCTGACTTTATATCTCGCAATTCTGAATTTATATCTTGCAATTCTGACTTTATATCACACAATTCTGACTTTATATCACACAATTCTGACTTTATATCTCACAATTCTGATTTTATATCTCGCATTTCTGACTTTATATCTCGCAATTCTGATTTTATAACTCGCAATTCTGACTTTATAACTCGCAATTCTGACTTTATATCTCACATTTCTGACTTCATATCTCACAATTCTGACTTCATATCTCACAATTCTGACTTTATATCTCGCATTTCTGACTTTATAACTCGCATTTCTGACTTTATATCTCACAATTCTGACTTCATATCTCACAATTCTGACTTTATAACTCGCATTTCTGACTTCATATCTCACAATTCTGACTTTATAGCTTGCAATTCTGACTTTATATCTCACAATTCTGACTTTATAACTCGCATTTCTGACTTTATAACTCACAATTCTGACTTTATAACTTGCATTTCTGACTTTATAACTCGCAATTCTGACTTTATATCTCACAATTCTGACTTTATAACTCGCATTTCTGACTTTATATCTCACAATTCTGACTTCATATCTCACAATTCTGACTTTATAACTCGCATTTCTGACTTTATATCTCACAATTCTGACTTTATATCTCACAATTCTGACTTTATAACTCGCATTTCTGACTTTATATCTCACAATTCTGACTTCATATCTCACAATTCTGACTTTATAACTCGCATTTCTGACTTCATATCTCACAATTCTGACTTCATATCTCACAATTCTGACTTTATATCTCGCATTTCTGACTTTATAACTCGCATTTCTGACTTTATATCTCACAATTCTGACTTCATATCTCACAATTCTGACTTTATAACTCGCATTTCTGACTTCATATCTCACAATTCTGACTTTATAGCTTGCAATTCTGACTTTATATCTCACAATTCTGACTTTATAACTCGCATTTCTGACTTTATAACTCACAATTCTGACTTTATAACTTGCATTTCTGACTTTATAACTCGCAATTCTGACTTTATATCTCACAATTCTGACTTTATAACTCGCATTTCTGACTTTATATCTCACAATTCTGACTTTATATCTCACAATTCTGACTTTATAACTCGCATTTCTGACTTTATATCTCACAATTCTGACTTTATATCTCACAATTCTGACTTTATAACTCGCATTTCTGACTTTATATCTCACAATTCTGACTTCATATCTCACAATTCTGACTTTATAACTCGCATTTCTGACTTCATATCTCACAATTCTGACTTTATAGCTTGCAATTCTGACTTTATATCTCACAATTCTGACTTTATAACTCGCATTTCTGACTTTATAACTCACAATTCTGACTTTATAACTTGCATTTCTGACTTTATAACTCGCAATTCTGACTTTATATCTCACAATTCTGACTTTATAACTCGCATTTCTGACTTTATAACTCACAATTCTGACTTTATAACTTGCATTTCTGACTTTATAACTCACAATTCTGACTTTATATCTCACAATTCTGACTTTATATCTCGCAATTCTGACTTCATATCTCACAATTCTGATTTTATATCTCGCATTTCTGACTTTATAACTCGCAATTCTGACTTTATATCTCGCAATTTTGACTATAAATCTTGCAATTCTGACTTTATAACTCGCAATTCTGACTTTATATCTCGCAATTCTGACTATATCATGCAATTCTGACTTTATATATCACAATTTTGACTTTATTTCTCACAACTGTGTGTTTTTATCTTGCAATTCTGAGGAAAAAGTCAGAATTGTGAGATTAAAAAGTCACAATTACCTATTTTTTATTTCATGGCGGAAACAAGCTTCCATATATATCTGATCAAAATACAGTAAAAACAGTAATATTATTACAATTTAAAATAACTGTTTTCTATTGAAATATATTTCAATATATCTTCAATATATATTTCAATATATCTCGCAACTCGCAATTTTGACTATAAATCTCACAATTCTGACTTTATATCTCGCAATTCTGATTTTATAATTCACAATTCTGACTTTATATCTCGCAATTCTGACTTTATATCTCGCAATTCTGACTTTAAATCTCGCAATTCTGACTTTATATTTCGCAATTTTGACTTTAAATCTCGCAATTCTGACTTTATATCTCGCAATTCTGACTTTATATTTCGCAATTTTGACTTTAAATCTCGCAACTCTGACTTTATAACTCACAATTCTGACTTTATATTTCGCAATTCTGACTTTATATCATGCAATTCAGACTTTATAACTTTAAATCAGAATTGTGAGGAAAAAAAGTCAGAATTGCGACTTTTTTCTCGCAATTCTCACTTTATATGACGCAATTCTGACTTTATATCATGCAATTATGACTATATCATGCAATTCTGACTTTATATATCGCAATTTTGACTATTTCTCACAACTGTGTGTTTTTATCTCGCAATTCTGAGGAAAAAGTCAGAATTGTGAGATTAAAAAGTCACAATTACCTATTTTTTATTTCATGGCGGAAACAAGCTTCCATATATATCTGATCAAAATACAGTAAAAACAGTAATATTATTACAATTTAAAATAACTGTTTTCTATTGAAATATATTTCAATATATTCAAATGTAATTTATTCATGTGATTTAAAACCTGTATTTTTAGCAGCCATTACTCCAGTCTTCAGTGTCACATCTTTTTCCATTGACAGCCATTCAAAAGGAGCCATGTATGTTGAGGAAATTATTATTATTGATTATATTTGATTGTATTTTGAGTCTTTGACATCATAGCTCAGATTAATTGCTAGTGAAGGTTTGGTATGATGTCATTTTCCTGAGATGAGTCACAAGAATCCACCAGTTTATTTACTCACAAAGCCATTAACTTATTGTTTTTTGTTTTTGTTTTTTTTCTTCTTCTGTTTTTGCTTCGTGTTGTGATTCATCCTGGGTTTGGTTCATGGCTCAGAACTTGATTGTTTTGAAATCCCTATGGAGAAAATGACTTCTGGTTCCAAAGTTTCTGAAAAAGTGTCCGCTCACAGTCGTGCTCTGTTTCGCGCACCGCAATTCTGTCATTGCAGTGGATTGGAAAAGCGAGGTATTATTCTTTTTGCTCTCAGATTAAGCATGCTCTCATGACTTCATGAAGACGAGTTTAAAGTTGCCGCAGACCCTCCGGACCTCCCGGATTCTGCCCCTGTTGTTTGGATTTGATCAACGATGATAGTTGTCCTGAAATGAACCAATGATTTAAAACAAAGTATGTGCATTAGAGTTGTGGTTTTCATTCCAGCACCAGATTTCGAGTGCATTGTTTATTTGTTTCGTAGTATACAATCAGACGTTTGAATCGACTCCCTCTGCTCTGGCTCCCTTCCTGGCTGTTTCCCGTTGAAATGCGAGACCTTTTGAGTTTTGTTATTGTAACGGGGTACTTC